>NW_021821583.1:0-53958 GCF_901000725.2 Takifugu rubripes | reverse complement strand
GAGACAGTGAGGAAGACTCTTTCCTGGGCAGAGAAAGGAAAGCAGGCACGGGGGGTTAGCAAGAGAAGGGAGCCCTGTTTATGACAGTAAATCCCAAATTGGAAAACGCTGAATTGCAGAAAACATTAATAAACTGTCTTGTGCAGGTGTGCAATGAGTGGTTCAGATGGATTTACCAGACTGCCCTGCAGAATCTTGGGCCTCTCCAGAGCCACTGTGATGCAGTTGGAGAAGATGAAGACCAGCACCACGTAGTCAAAGAGCTTATGGGCTATGATGGACTGGCACATCTGGCGGAACCTGCAGGTGGAGGAGATCAGAACATCGACGAACAAAAAGAAACGACGCGCCGCGGCCAAGATTCCCAGACAGTTTACAGGAGGGGGGGGGGCATCCTCGTTCAGCCCTTGTTTACATCTTTTCTAATCAAAACAAATTGCATTAACGGCACTCTCTGAAGAACAAGACTCCCGAGTACGTCCCGACAGGAAAATGGAGAGATAAGAGAGCGGGGGGCAGAGAAAATATGCATTTCAAAAATTGTCATGGAAGAGCTGCCAAAAAGCAATTAAATGTCTGCTGTGGTGTTTACTGGAACAGATGAAACCATGAGGAGAGGCTGGAACCAGAGCCCGCACGTTTAAAAGCCTCTTTATTTTAAAGGCACAAGGCAGCCCACCCCCCCACCACCCCCCCGGTCCATGAATCTCACCTCAGTGGTGTTACATTCAACCTCTTTTGTAGAGCTCTAACATGAGGAAACATCTCTGTGTTATTTAAATAGCAGGAATCGATGCTCTAATGGAGTCCAGGCTCAAAAGCCCATCCTTCCTATTGATGAGCTGGGGGGGGGGGACAGACGAAAAAGGAGGGGCAAAAAAAGGGCACTCACTTATTCTGTGGAGAGAACAGAAAGACGGACCAGTCCTCTCGGGTCTCGCACCAGTCCGGCCTGTACACCTCCAACATCTTCTGGATGCGGAAGCACAAACTCTGCAAGGCAAGAAGAAATGGGAAGAACGAGTGATGTGTTTCTCCTCAAGGGGGCGATGGTGGGGGTGTTTGGAAACATCAACGTCGGCTCCTTCACGTAAACAAACAGCCTGTAGCGCCGTTCAATAAACACAAACACGGAAGACACTGCCTATTTGCATTCATAATTCCAATTATTTATGAGCGAGGAAGCGGTTCTATAGTGCAGCAACAGCTCAGGGCATCGTACAGTAGCTCCGTCTGTATGGCGGCTCCCCCGCCGACTAAATAGTTGCGTCTAATTAACCTTGTTTCTATCACGCGCAGACTTATTTAGAGCGAAAACAATGGGACTCCCGTGAGGTCCAGGTGGTGGAGCGTCAGGCTTTCTGTACATCAGAGCTGGAGGTGACACCTTGAGCTTGTAAACACCAAAGCTATTGGTTGAGAGTGCGACCCCAACATGTAATTTCTGTCTCTTTCAGCTATTCAAATGCAATTTAAATGACGTACGTAGTCCAGATCATCGTCCAGGTCCTCCTGGTTTTTGATGCGGGCGTTAACCTGGGGAAAGACGTCAGTCGCCAGGTGACTCTGCTGGTTCAAAACTTCCGCTTGTTCGCCCGAGTGTCTGGGACGGGGTTGGAGAACCTGAGACAAAGGAGTCTTTCCGTTACAGTCTTGGTGCAAGTCCCCGAGGCCGCTCAGGCTACCGAGCCCACCGCCGCTGCTGAATGCCACCCCTCCAGAGAAGCTCTTCTGCCTTTGGTGAACATGGAACGCCACAGGGGGCAGCAGGTGGCGGGATGGCGGTGCCAGGTGTGGGGGCACTTGTAGTAGATGAGGCAGTTCCAGGGAGAGGGCGCGGCGATCTCTTCTGGGCACAAAGTGGCCCGGGAGCATAGTGCAGGGAGGGTGGAGAGAATGGGAGGCAGGAGGAGACAGGAGGGACTGCTCCTCATCTGTTTGGACGGGGTGGAGGTGGCGGCGTGGCGATGAGGCACGGGGCCCTCGGATACGGAGGCTTCCTCCGACCACGCCGCCAAGATCCGCCAGGCCGTACTCATAGAAAGGCCTGGGAGTGAAGGCTGGACTGGCAGAGGGGGAGGAAGAGGAGCAAGGACGACACCTGCCCAGGCTGTTCCAGCTGGAGCGTCGGGCCCACAGTGCCTGAGGATGGGGAGGCAGCGGGCGCCCCCAGTTGTGGTAACCAGGGTACTGAGGAAGAGAATGAGGGAGGCTCTTAAAACTCTGCTGTTCTTACTGTTGCAAATCGCTATTTGCACTCACCACCGCTTTCTGCTCCAGGTTCGCTCTACCCAGGGAAATGACGCTGTTCTTCCTGGACCCGAGAGCAAACGTCATCGTCTCACCGTGAATCAGGGCCGGGGGCAGGTCCAGGTGTCCGTTTGGGGTCAGAGTACTGATCTTAGGGTCTGTTTGAAAGTTTGTGAAGACAAGGAGGAAGAAAAGTAATGAGTAATAGAGATTTTAGAGAGAAAAACAGCGCTAAACCCCTGCTGCTAGCGTGCTGCTGCTACAGACAAACAGTGCTTGTTACACTGTCGCAAAATTACACTAGAGCCTGCTGAAGGAAGCAGAGATTGGTCAATTTCACTCCTCACAGGAGCAGGACATGAAGCAATATCTCTTGCAACATCTCAGTCTCATCTGAGGAATGGGTCTCAAGGAGCCAATAGCCTTCGGAATATGTTCCACCCAGGTAAGCTGACATTTAAAAGGTACATTTGATATCAGGAGAGAAATGTTTAGATGACTACTTCACGCTGCTTTATACTGCACACCGAAGTTGACATTTTGTTTCTTAAAGAAAAAAAAAAAGAAAAAAGCTGGTAGCTTCTTTTATACTCTTGTTCCCATGGTACCCCTACACATTATATAAGGGGCTACTGATATTGATAACACGTTGGTCAGCTAAAATGTAGGTTTAGCCACAACACACGGGTGCACCGGGTGCAAGACCAGGAGCAGACATACAGGAAGGCACCTGAACTGAAAGGAAAATGTGGAGTGAAACTATAGCACATAGATACCTGAGAGATGAAGAGAGTCTTTCTGCTTATCATCTTCATCAAAATTACAAGAAGACCTGTCATCATCGGAGTAGGAACGGTTAGCGTCGCCCTGTTAGGAGAGAAACCACAAACGTTAATACACAGGAAGTGGCTCCAGCATCTGAAGCTGGCCGAGTGCGATCATTATACCTCCGCTTGGAAACCCTCAACCAAGATGGCCACCAGCAAATTGAAAAGCACGTAGTTCCCGAAAGTCATAAGAGCTACGAAATAGAGGGAGGCGCAGGGCGAGGTGGAAACCATGCCATTGTACAACACCACGTTCCAGTCCTCCTGAGTCAGGATCTGCAGGGTGTCAACACACGGGATTCAAACATATCACACCTACTAAAAAGCTCAGGCTCGACAAACTCGGCTGAACGCAGAAAGCAAAGCTGTTGCCCTACCTGGAAGACCGTGACGATGGCCCACAGCAGGGAGTCAAAGTTCTTCCTGTCAGGTACGGTGTCACCCGCCTCTGTCTTCAAACTGAACTTACAGCCAAATATGTGCATCCCCAGAATACTACAACACAATACAAGATGAGTTTTCTACATGTTCAAGACTGAGCAAAGACTTTAATTTTACCCTGGAGAGAGCGGAAGGTGTGTATTACATTAGCAAACGAGGCCACATTAGTTACACAAGCTTTTAAAGGTAACATCCCAGCTAATTGACTCTTTATATTAAATGATCACTAAAAGCTACAATGACTGTTAGGCAAATGACACTTACTTGGCCAGCAAATAGCTCTGATGGTATTGGCCTTTGAATACATATGGTTAAATGCTGATAAGCTTGAAGTGCAGAAGTAAAGACAGTGAATGAAAAGTACCCACACAGCAATATTAATTCACACAGAGACAAGCAGTAGCGGGCCAATGGCATTATGCTGCGTGGAACTCATATTGCTCAGGTCATAATGATTTTCACCTGCAACAATTGTGATAAGTGATTCAAACAATAATTTGCATTATTACAATCTTATTATTTTTTAAGATATAGGTTTTCAAACTCGAGTGTGGTGGAGTGTGATAACAATGGATTGCGCTCAGTCTTTAAAATAAAATACCCCAATTAACTCCTCTATTGTAGGCTCCGCTTTAGTACTTCTATCATTATTGTTTTTCATGTTTCCTGTGTTATGAAGATGATGCATCAGTGGCTAATGTAACCCGATTCTGAGTAATGTGCAGTAATAAAACCTTGTTTTATTTTCTGGCCCTTTATTTCATTGTATTTAGTAAACATCTGCTTTAATTTATCCCTAATTTTTTATTTATCCCTAGGGCAGGTTGGTGAAACGGGGGTTGTTTTCAAACTTTGCTCTAAGGAATTTGACCTTTCGCAGCTCTGTCACGTGCTCTTGCTGCACATAAATAAAGTAAAGAGGTGACGGCTAACTCCTCCATTAAGGGTGTCGTTTCCTGTGCCATAGAGTGTCAGTCTAATGATTCCCCTGAAGCCGCTTTGCTAATTTTCTTTCTCGTCCCTCTGAGTGCCGTGTACCCACTGAACAAATGCTTTGTTAGCCACCCCCCACCTGTCCCGACGATCAGCCCACTAGGACATTTTTAAGATGCTTCTGCTTTGCTGAAATCAGTGAACTGAGTTTGAACTGAGTCTCTGAGTTTGAACTCCTCTTCCCAAATGTCTTACAATAAATTAACCCAATATCGAGGCTCAGTGGAGGAATCGCCATCTGTCCTCTGAATCAACGTGTAACCGTCTGATTTTCCAGGAATGCAGAGGTTAAAGCACGCGACAGGCGGACGGAGGCATCCGGATTCAGCTACGTGCTAGAGGAAGTTAGTCGAAAAAGAAAAACGGGAGATAAAAAAACCCAAACCCACATTGACAACGTTGAGGAAACTGGAATGGAACTCCTGTAATTGGAAATTTTAATCCTCTTATTTTGCAAAAAACTTTTTCCAGGCTTGAGGCTACGTCTGTCTGCTCCATATTCAAGTTTTGTCTTGTGTCATAACTGGCTGATATCCTATAATTCTCATGATTTTAATGAGCTCCAGGAGAGCCACCTGTTGATGACTTTAGGCCCAATAACATCAGTCCCTAAACTGGCCAGATGTGCTGTAAATATACCTGAAGATGAAGATGAAGAGCATGAGCAGCATGCAGAATGTGGCCACATTGTCCATGGTCTTCATCAGCACCACCAGCTGCCGCCTCAGCGCAGGCATGAACCGCACCAGCTTGATGACCCTCAGCAGGCGGAAGGTCCTCAGCACCGACAGGCCGCCGTCTGCCTGCCCGATGATCTCACACACGCTGGGGTTTGAGTCCAGCGGTGATGTTGGGTCAGAGGTTTGTACACCAG
Source organism: Takifugu rubripes (assembly GCF_901000725.2). NCBI lineage: Eukaryota > Metazoa > Chordata > Actinopteri > Tetraodontiformes > Tetraodontidae > Takifugu > Takifugu rubripes. The sequence continues at coordinate 48,573 of NW_021821583.1, read as the reverse complement.
AGAGACACACGATTGAGGAAACCGGACAGATTCGAGGGAGGTTACGCGTTACCGGATACACACCTGATGATGACGATGATGCCATCAAAGATGTTGTACGGGTTCCTCAGGTACTCAAAGAAGCCGAAGGCAGTGAGCTTCAGGATCATCTCCAGCGTGAACATGCTGGTGAACACGATGTTGCAGATCTCCAGGACGTTGGTCAGCTCGTCGGGCTGGGTAGAGGCGAGGTGTGTGTGGGGGGGCAGAAGCAGGAAAAACTCACTGAGACTCCAAAGCAGATCATAAGGAACTGAAATGATAAAATGGCTCCCCGCATTCAAAATAGAGCAGCGAAACAAAGAAAAAAGTATAATAAACCACTGCAACAAAGGACCCGGGAGCCGCTCTGAGGGAAAACAAGCGCGCCGCATCACGTTCCGCTGCCTGTTATGAAAAAGGCTGTCACTCAAACTGTCAGCTGCATAAAAAGGGAGTTTTCGCTGCCTGGAAAACAAAATTAACACATACATTTCATCGGGGACTGAGTATAGGCCGTAGGAAGAGGAGAGCGGGAAATACAGGGAGATGTTTTCATATCAGCGACGCTGCGGCAGGAAAAAGGAGGGAGGTGAAACCAGTTTGGTGCACATGAGTCCAACAACTGTACCAAACACCAGCAGAGTTGTTTCATTTCAGTGTATTTTGTGTTCATTTGTTGCTATCAAAGCCCGCAGAGAGAAGAAACCAACCACAAGGAGTTAGCAAACCATGTCAGAGGAAAACCCTCTCTGCCCTCTCCTCTAAACCTCTTTTCCTGCTGATCCGGCTCTGTCTCCTGAATTCTCTCTCCTCCTATTTCTTTCGGAGTCTCATTATCAGGCAGGGCCATCTCTCCTTGATCAATATCCTCCTGTCGCTCAGAGCTGCAGGAAGAACTCAGCCGGGGGGAGAGGAGCAAAATCCACGAGTGTGTGTGGGGGGGGGGGGACGCCCGGAAACAAATACTCGATCAAGGATGGAAAAATAATAAAGGCGATGCCAGGACAGGAGAGCAGAACAGCCCACCGGGCCGACTGTTGCGGAGGCCGTCTGCAGAAGCGTGAGGATGGAGATCAACCACATTTATCACCTCTGAACAACTCAGATATCAGCACTTAAAAATCAATAGTGACGCACGGCTAAAAGCATTCAGACTGCAGGCAGTTGGCTCTAACCTTGACCCGTCTCACATCTGCAGCGCCTGTCACCAGGAAAAACAGGATTTGGGATTTATTGCTATTGACGGAACCCTCGCAGCTCCCGACACCACAGTTGTTCTCAGCGATCACGACTTCCTTTCTTTCCTTTCCTCTTCCCTTCCCTAATTATCTTTGCCCTCTCTTTTGGAGACGGACCTTTGGCGAAGTTGCAACTAAATTGGGTGCAGGGACCAAGTTTTATCTTGCTGAAAGAAACAGAGAGCGTTCTTTTTCTTTTTTTTCCCATTCTGCCCACTCCTGGTGGATTTCAGGCCATTACCGCCTGCTCCTGCAAAGTCTGTGTTGCAGTCCAGTCTCCACAAATATTTATACCCACGCAACATCGATTTCAAGTCTCCTTCAGGAGGATGATGGTGCTTTACTGTGTGGTATCTACAGTACAATATATAGAGACATACTGTATATATACAGTACACGCTGGTATTATTCCTCACCAATGGTTCAAAACTAAGGTTCCCGTGCCAAAACTGGTACACTGCAGCATGGTAAGTGGCCTGCTGGCAATCGGCAGTCTTTGTTGGATTTTTGGACCTTCTCATTTAGTGTCAAGGTCTTATGCAGCTCATGAGGAGAAGATTTTGTAGTTTTCTAAAGAAGGGTTCCCAAACATTTACATGCCACACCGCCAAAACACCCTTAGCTTATGACCAGGGGCCCCTTCGCAAGGCCACAGATATTTCCCACAGGGGGTCAGTTTAGAAAATACTAGAAATATTTTTATTCACTATTTAATGGTTTAATTCTGTGCTGTTGATGCAACAGACTCTTTCACGGCAGGACTGTTGGTCTTGTTTCTGGTCAAAACTCCATTTCTGTGCTAGCTAGTGACACACTAGTTAAAGGGCAGAGCAGCTTGATGACAAGCGCAAACTTCGAGGCCAACACTGATTAGAACGTGAAAAACCATGTTTTCAGAAAGGAAATTTGAAAGATTAATAGGTAGATAAGATCTCAATGCAATGCTATAATATATTTCATAAGAGTGCAATAATTCTATTTTCTGAGAACCCACTAGCACCCCTACGGTGGCCCCGCTGAGGGACACGGCCCCACTGTAAAATGTTTGATGTTTTGAAGGCATTTCACATTTGGCAGTTCTGGTTGAACATTTACACAAACACTTTTCAGTAGAAAATAGTTCAAGTTTATCATCTTTAGGGTGTCAGTCTACGCAGAAATAGTGTCTGAAAATGGAACCTTTCAAAAATAGGTTCCTGAATGGGGTGTTTTAAAAAGCCCCGCCCCCATCGGTGTGCAAACAGGTAAAATGGTAGTTTTCTGTAAAAAGGAGGCACCTGCACATGCGCACTACTAAAGCTGTCATACCTCTTCTGTGCGTGTCCGTGTAGATTGACGTCAATAACAAACAAAAGGTGGATTCTCCTGTTTGTGCTCGTGATTCTTTTAAATTTAGCAGTATCTCAAAATCGTTAGCGCCACGATCAGCTGGATCAGTTGTGGCGCATTTGAACCTGTTTACGCCATTTTGTGTGCCTGGGGGGGCTCAGGTTTAAGCATGTGTGCACGTTTTTAAAAAGCTCCCAAAGTTAGAGCACAAAAGCAAAGCCTCCACCCGCCACTCCTGCCTCTGCTGGTGGCAAATCTGAAGGTCAGAAACACAGATGTGTCTGGCAGAACATGCAGGATAATTCACGTGTGTGTCCCTGCATACATGCGATACACTGCAGTGCACGCGCTCCCGCTCACACGCAGAAGAGCGTTGGGAACTGAGCTGAAAAGTGCTGCGTAACTGGCGTCTGCCTTCGCTCTTCTCCTCGCCGTTCCCTTCAACCCCCGTTTATTTTTAGAGTCTTCGGAGATGCGAGAAAACAACTACTCTGTGTGCAGTCAAAGACTGGGTGGGAGGATGAGAAAAAGAGGGAGCTGGAGGAGGAGAAGAGGAGGGGAGGGAGGGAGGGAGGGAGGTAAAAAAGTCAGAGAGTAGATCAGCTACTCTGGGTAAGGCGGAACGGAAGGGAGACAGCAGGAACAAAGGATTTGGGGGTGGGGGGTGTGCAGCGGGAGGGTGCACAGAGAGATTTATGGAGAAAACAAGGGAGGGAACATGGAGGGAGGACGCCTGGCGAGGAAGAACAAGCATGGAAAGATCAAACACAAGGACAGGACTTTAGGAAGAAAAAGTTTGCCACTTCTCATCTTCTTCACCACTTTATCCCTTTCAGGGTCACTGGGAGGGGGCACATATGGGCGACGGGAGGGCCCAACCCTGGATGAGTGGCCACTCCATGGCAGGGCCCCATGTGAGCATTTGTCGGTTCGGTACCTTGATCGAGGGTACCTTTGCAGTGCTCTGAAGGTGTTCTGGCACCTCCTCTATTACCAGAACACCTTCCATGTTTTGTCTGTACTGAGACTCGAACCAAGAACCCTCCTCTTCTCAGCCCAGCCCCCCCGCCCACACACACACACACACACACACACACACACACACACACACACACACACAGCCTGAGCTACCATTGACCCAAAAAGCCTTGGTAAATATACCAGCATGACCACAATACACGTGCAAGCGTGCGACCCGGCGCCGGTGTTGAGCACTGACTCTATCTCCGCCGCCACCAGGGATGTTTCCACCTTTGTGGGGACGCTGCTTGACAGAGCCGCTGGTCTCCCCCACACATCATTCTGAATGTCGTCTGCTATTGTATTTATAGCAGCGATGCTCTAGCGGACGGGATGGCAGTTTATCTCACGCCGCTGCGGTGATTTGTGGGAGTCAGGGGGGAAATTATTAGGCTCACCCACTCTGACTGACATCGTGCTGCATGAGCCGAGGGCTCAAAGGAAGGCGGAATTTCACACTCAAAAAGACACTGATCAAAACTGGCTTGTTTAAAACCATATTGGTGGTAATAGTAAAGTAATAGTAGAGCAATAGTAATATAATAACTAAAGATTCAGATCTTACCTGGTTATGATGTTCGATTCCCATACTGATAGTGTTGATAAGGATCGCGATCATGATGCCCCGGCTGAAGTATTTGCTCTCCACGATGCCCCAGAGTTTCCTCCTCATACCGTTCCAAATGTCCCTCAATATCTGAAGCAGGTCCTCTTCCTCCTCTTTACCCCTACATTCTCCTCTTGCCGGCTCTCCTCCTTGTCCATTTCCTTCACTGCATCCTCCTCCTGGTCCTTCCCACTGAAGCCGTCCCCCTGTGCCCTGGTCCCTTCCGTCTGTGCACATATCGGGCAGTCGTCGGGGCCTTGAGGCACGGCCAGGCTGATGGGGTTGGCCGACGGCTGGGAGCTGTGGTCCGGCCTGCTCTGATGTGGGCAGTGGGAGGCTACAGAGACGCAGAGACAAGTGATAAACCTAGTAGCCAAACCTTAACTAGCAGCCTTAAACCTCATTTGTTCAAATCAAACATGTATTAGAACCGTTTGGCCGTGGTGCTGGAAAAAGCCGCCGTGTTTGTAGCCATCCCTGCTTTTTTTTTGAGCTGTCAAAGCCGATGATGTACTCACATCTCGGATGTCTAAACTGGTGCTCGCTGTTCACGTTGCCCCCACCGTGCCTGTTACTCCTGCTCCATCCAGCCGGCAGTGGCTTGCCCCTCAGTGTGTAGTAGAGCGCCGCCGACCTCCTCTTTGCCTTGCGGAGGACGTGACAAACCAGCTGGAAGATCTCCTCGTAACAATCTCCGGGCTCGGCCATGCTGGCCAGGGTGGAGGAGGACAAGCACTGGGCCCTCTGCTCCTGCATCAGCTGGTGCTCCCGCTGCTTGGTCTCCGAGAACTGGGTGGCGATGACCACCAGGCACAGGTTGATCATGAAGAACGAGCCGATCTAGATGGACGTCGGACAGCATTGGTCATTTTGGCAACTTCTGGGTGTGATTCAACCGAGAAGAATTAGTAGCCGGACCACTTTAGCTATGGCTAAAGCTAATGATACACATTTAAGAAACATGAAACCTGCAAAGAAGAGGATTACACAGTTCCTGATCCTAACAATGTTTGCCAATCCGCCTGTGGAAATGTTAGCATAGATGCCGAAGGTCGCTGAGGGCTGGCCTCCTACCAAATCCATGCTGATTGGAAGAGACAGACAGAACTAAAACAACCCCAGACGCTGTCCGGCAACTGGCGATCTCCCTTCCTCTCATTCCTCAGACTCCAACGCACGCGATGTACAGCAAATGTCTCCTTTATCTCCCCTCAGTCGCCTGCTTGACTCGTGTCTAAGCATTCTTGAAGTTGGCCCTGCAAAAGTGCTTTTATTTTCATATCATTTGTCCAGCTGTGGCAGTAATTGGAATTACTCCAGGGCTTTTTACTGGACTGCAGAACAATGATGTAATCCTGACGCTCAGACACTGGCTGTCTGAAGATGGCAGCTTGCAGCACCAGCACACATCAAGAGTGGATGTGGAGGTCAAGTTTGGGAATCGCTGTTAAAATCACAGCTTTGTCATGAAAATAATGCAGTCATCATGTTAATTAGACACACACACACACACACACACACACACACACAGAGGAAACATACAGGTGAATTAGTTTACTTGTCTTTTCATTCCTAAATCCACAATCCTGACCCAAAACCTTAACCTTCAACCCACCCTCCGACTATCCTTTTAAGTTGTTGGGAACAGCCTAAACATCTCTAAACACGTTAACAATTAAGGAGGTGACGCCGATGCCGCAGAGCTCGTCTCTGATGACCCCGTGCATCACTGACGCCTGATCACACCCTATGAATGAAAAGGACTTGGCATTCCTGTCCCGTTCTACACTGTGTGCAGCATAAGTGGGAAGAAATTATGAGAGTTCCTCTTCAATAAGAAACTTCTTATTCAATTTCTTATCCAACAGGAGTGAAAATCCACCTTTGCCGGGGGCAGCAGAGGTGTGCGGCTCCTCCTCGCTCCATTGTGCTCCATTAATATGTAGTTTCTGCCCCAGTTTGTTTTCAATTTTTCTCCCTCTGTTCAGGTTTAACCTTAAGCGGGTGTTTTTCTTTTGTATATGAGTAGTAGTTTCACTGGTTACATCGTATTAAGCATGTCGCCCACTAGTGGTCTGGCATGGAATAACAGGGAGTTCAACATATTGTGGAAAATGTTTCCATGCGAATGTAATACTCTTTTTTTTTAAAAAAGATACCCTTTTCAGCAGGCCCCCTTTGTGTAAATGGGTTCTAGGTCTGAATTAGCTCTTAACCTGAGTCTTCCTTGAATAGAAATGGCCTATTTTCACCTCATTTTTTGGCACATTTCCCAAAGCAATTTCTGTAAACTCTTGTCTGGGATTTCTGAGAAGGAGAACATGTGCGAGTAAAGGAGATTGATTGGCCTGGTGAAAAAAGGAATCAAAAATCGAGACCATGCTGTTAACTGCAACCTAAACCCTATTAATCCAATCTTTAATCATGGAAGAGATTCAAATGCCGTTAATACACAAAGACGAGAGAGAAGGAACGTGCGGTACTTACAATGATGAGTAAAATGAAGTAGATGAAGTTGTAAAAGGAGTGAGCGTCCATAACATAATACATGATCTCCACCCAACCCTCCAGAGTGATGACCTGGAAAAAAGGAAGTAGCTTCACTCCAAATCCTGTGAAGAAGAAGCTCGCTCACCTTCAAAAGGAGCGCAGTGATCCGGGGCGTACCTGGAAGATCACGATCCAAGCATAGACGATGTTGTCAAAGCTGATGGCGCCTTTGTGGGGGTTCGAGCTTCCTGTGTGACATCGTGTGTAATACTGGTTCCAGTTGATGCACAGTCCTGTTGCTTCACCGCTACCGTTAGCCAGCGGCTCAGGGCTGAGGCCTAGAGCCTGTCTGTAGAAGGCGTCCTCCTTGTCCAGGCAGCAGGTCCGCCCTCCCTCGCGTCTCGCCGGTACGTCGGAGCACGACATGATGCCGTTGTCGGACGGCAACGAGCAGATGAATGGGCGCTCGTCATCCTCCTCTGGTTGGTAGTACGGAGGCGGCAGGGTCATGCCTGAGGAGCTGGGGTGGGGAGACAGATTCTTTAGCACTGAAATTAAACAGTTGTTTACTATTCGTCGGTGAATTAGATGCTAAGTCACTAGCAATAATGAAAGGTGGCAGCTTCTGTTGAGCCCTGGTGACCTTGGATGCAGCTACAATATGATCAATAAGGATGAAAACGAGATCAGAAACCCAGAAAGAGCCTAAAGTGAGCAGATGAAAACTAATGAATTGATTTAATTTGCAAACGTACGATATCCTGAAAGGTCCTAGCAGGTATTATAATTCCATCCTGTTTTTGCTCTCGTTTTTAACCGACATCCTGACGCGACACGTTCACCAAACCAACGCGCCTTATTTGGATGAACTCTATTTGACACCCTCCGTCTTTTTGTTTCTGGGGGCGTGTCCTCTTCGTCATCTGGTCCTCTCACCTTCCTGCATCCTGCTCGTAAAGAGCGGGAGCGACTCCGCTGATGCCCGGCGAGGAGCGAGTCCATCCCTTCACTGCAAGTCACATTCGTGCACATGCACAGCACACGTGCGTGCAGGCTAAGCCCACGATCAATAGCAACAGTGGTGACATCAAGCTAGCACTTCCCACTGAGAGTAGCTTAGAGACCGGCCATCGATTCGACGGTGGAGAGGGGACGGTGTGTGATTTCAGAGTGGTGAATTTACATAGTGAAGAGAGATGGAGGGCAGAAGGGAAGAAAAGAGAGGGAGAGGGAGAGAGAGCACCAGTCAAGACTACTGGAGCGTGAAACAAGGCTGCAGACCCCCTGACGGGACTTGGCACGGCACAGCAGGGCACAGCCAAACCTGGCTTCACACTGAGAACACACCTGCTAGCGGAGAGCAGAACAGGGCAGCAGGAAGATCTACAGGAACTCTTTGAAAGATGATGGGTCTAACAATATAACAACCCGCAGGAGGAGGAACACGGTACTGGGATGTCAGACACTGCCCTTGGTCCTGTACATCACTTAAAGCCATGAAAGCATTACAAGAGGTTTTGGCAGGCAGGACTGGTTGGTCTTCCTGTCACATGACCCCCGACACATGGCCATAAAACCGCTGGTTTTTGCTGCAACAGCATAAATGTTGCGCTAATGAGCTGATGTCGGAGTTGAAAAACAACCTGGGAGGACGCCGTGACATCAGACCCTTCTGCCGTGGAGGTAGACAGAGTGTCACTCATGCGCGGACGCACTCGGCGCCGCTGGGAGCTAATCGCATTCTGGGTTGCAAAGTGGGAAGTGGAACAATTTGGATGCTTTGCAAAAACATTTTAAACAGTACTAATGTGCCGTCTGTGTGGTCCTCCTCCTCGTGGCTTTGACATGGTTGAAGCAGAGATGGACCGGGCCTTGGACTCACAGGGTGAAGTTCTCCTCCAGGTAGCAGCGGTTCCTCAGAAGCCCCGCCCACAGCTGCACGCCAATGATCCCGAAAATGAAGAAGACGAAGAAGCAGAGGAGCAGCACGTTGCCGAGCATGGGCAGGGTGTCCAGCAGCAGGTTCACCAGGATACGGAGACCTGCGCACGAGAGGCAGACGCTTGGTTATTGATTAAAGAAGGTGGAGAAGCTTTTATTTTAAAAGTGGATAAAATCATCATGGTGTCAGGGTCCATGGGACCTCACTCAAACTTAAAACCATGGCCCTGGGACCAAAAGCGGTGCAGTAAGAGAAACGCAGGGCCTCGACCCGGCAGGCAGGGACGACCTCGCGTGTCCTGCAATCACGGAATATTCACACGCAAATCATGGAAAACAATGGCTGGACGGAGACGTGAGACAGCAGGGACCGAATCACTGCACAGTGTGTGTGTGTGTGTGTGTGTGTGTGTGTGTGTGTGTGTGTGTCAGCAGCATACGGCTGATTGTGACTAATAACTCAACAGTAGGTTAATGTGTTATAAACACAACAGCATCCAAACTGCGACAGACTGATGACAGAACAGAAGCCGAGTGAGAAAGTGAGAGTGAGAGAGCACACACACACACGCACGCACACACACACACTCACGCACACACACAGCTGCAGACGAGGAGGCAGAGAGGAGAGAAACCTGGGGATTAAAATATGGGCCGTTTTGAAATGAGCGTGTTTGGAGCTTTATTTATGAAGTCACCATCGAGTGCGGCCGTTGCGCTCCTCATCGTCTTCATCATCGGTGGCAGAAGAACGAGCACGCGCATCCGTGACGCTGCCTCGCACAAGAGAGCCTGGTGCTGAACGGCAGCCAGTGAAGTAAAGAGGTGGAAATAGATGAGTGTGTACACATCAGGCTCCTGCAGCCGTTCATTTCTGCCTCTGGCTGATTCATCTCATGAACTGCTATTAAATGCAGCACCCGGTGTGTGTGTGTGTGTGTGTGTGTGTGTGTGCGTGGGGGGGGGGGGGGAAGAGGAGGGGGAGACGGGGCCTCCAGGTATGCAAATGTACCACCAAGTGGGGTAAAAGACAGACAAAGCACAATGTATAGGGCTGCATTCAGGCGCTACTCCACAGGCGACCGCTCCGCTCCACCGCTTTCGAGAAAACAGCAACGGCGGCGCCACCGCAAGTTCAACGACAGACGTCAAGCTGCACAAACCGCTGACCTTTTCAATTCTCCACTCGTTGTGGCCAAAAGTCTCGAAATGGGACGACCATTAGACCCACTTTAAACGTAAACATTACGACAAAACTAGCGATTCGGACCCCAAGGAGGGAACCAAAAAAACACAGTGGAATAACTGTAGAGTGCGATCGTGCTTCTCACTCAGGGGACAGCTGTGTGTGTGTGTGTGTGTGTGCGTGTGTGTGTGTGTGAGAGGATTCGTGCTACAGTTCCAGAAAAGTGGATTTATTTCTAATCTGGACCCTGGTCGATAAACATTAGCCACACTCTGCTGCATACAATGTGGATCATTCAGAACGTGTGCTGCTGCTGCTACTGTTGCTACTGCTGCTGCTGCTGCTACTGTTGTTGCTGCTGCTGCTACTGTTGTTACTGCTGCTGCTGCTGCTACTGTTGTTACTGCTGCTGCTACTGTTGTTACTGCTGCTGCTACTGTTGTTACTGCTGCTGCTGCTGCTACTGCTACTGTTGTTACTGTTGCTGCTGCTGCTACTGTTGTTACTGCTGCTGCTACTGTTGTTACTGCTGCTGCTGCTGTTGTTACTGCTGCTGCTGCTGCTACTGTTGTTACTGCTGCTGCTACTGTTGTTACTGCTGCTGCTACTGTTGTTACTGCTGCTGCTACTGTTGTTACTGCTGCTGCTGCTGTTGTTATGCTGCTGCTGCTGCTGCTACTGCTACTGTTGTTACTGCTGCTGCTACTGTTGTTACTGCTGCTGCTGCTACTGTTGTTACTGCTGCTGCTACTGTTGTTACTGCTGCTGCTACTGTTGTTACTGCTGCTGCTGCTGCTACTGCTACTGTTGTTACTGCTGCTGCTGCTGCTACTGCTACTGTTGTTACTGCTGCTGCTGCTGCTGCTGCTGCTGCTACTGTTGTTACTGCTGCGTTTGTCTTCCTGGGCTGACACGTCCTTCAGAAGGTGAGAATCACCTGTATATGATGATCCCTCTCACCTAGCGTGCACTTTTGTGGAACAATGAGAGATTCAGGGGACTCTGAGAGAGTCCGAATTCTGGGACTTGTCGGGGCCACGTAGCAGACCAGGTGCAACATCAGCAGAGTCATGGTCTGGTGTTCAGAGAACCATTTAAAAGGATGGATTAAAAAGTGCCCAAGTGTAACCATCCACAGTTAGCAACAATAACTGCTCATGCTAAAAATGCAGGACCAGTTTGCTCGGACAGGCTAATTGGCCCTTGGAGCCATTTAGAACCGACCAAAGTGCAGCAGGATGAGGAAATCAATGCTAAAAGTTGTCAGATGAGAGCACTGGGTTTGTGGGCACGGCCGGACCGCCCAAGCAGCATTAGCGCACGTCTGATAAAACTGTGACGTGGGTCTGTGTGAGTTAGCATAAGGTGAGTGTCTAATGACGTGGCTCGGCAGCAAGTTCGCACTTCAAAGCGTAAAATGAGCACAACCAGAGGAAAAAAACACAGATTAATATTCATATCGTTCTTTTTCCTTCATTTGTCTTCTTACTTGGGACTCTGTTGATTGCTTTGAGGGGACGGAGCACCCGCACAGTCCGAATGGCGGACAGGTTGATGTTCTGTAGGTCCAGTGAGTATTCTACCATCCTAGAGAGGGGGGACACAGATAAGGGACACAAAAAGATGAGACAAAGGTTAAAAGTTAGACAAAAGCTTTTCATAACTCCAGCTGGACCGCGGATCCCTGCTCCATCTCACCCTCAACAATGGTCGCAACGCTAAACGCCCGCAACACAACCCTCCCGAGGACGCGCAGGGATAAAGTGACAAAGCATAAAAGGAGGAGAATGACATGAAAGGGGAGTGGGGGAAAGGGAGCGGGTGGAAAAAGAGGGATTCATTCTATTCTAAGTGTTGCCTGCAGGAGGCCGTGGCTCAGTCAGCGCTTGGCATCTGTTAGCAAGTCGTTTCACCAGCATGGCTAATCTGTTTGTGCCCCCAAACTCAAAGCACTTTTATAGGAAAGTAGCTGCAGCTCACTCAGTGTGTGCGCCTTTGTGTGCGTGTTTATGTGTGTACTCGCACAGACACACACATTTCTACTTAGAGAATCACTTTTGGAGTAAATAGGCTCCAACAGGGTTAGCATAATTGACGGAACACCAAAACATGCTAATAGCAATCACAGCTTCTGTACATTCATCTCGAACCTTTGAAGGAGACACTCGCGCGCACGTGCGCGCGCAGGCAGAAGACGATGAGCCAGCTTTTCTCATTTGTTTGCTAAAAGCGTGAAAGCCAAACACGTGTGTGCGTAGTTGTGTAGCGGAGATTTGAGCCGCCGCCGCCGGGCTTCAACACTAATCTGACCCGCGTCTTTCCCACAATCTGTTTGGTCTTTTCCACACAACTTTTGGACTACCCGCTTTCCACATTTGCCCGCTGAGATGCGCACGATGCGCACGCCAGCCGCCGATCCCTGCTCGCCACCTCTTCCTCGCCACGCCGACTTCTGCTCCGCGGCGGTGCGTTCGATGGAGCACGTGTCCCGTTGTTGCTGCACCTGGACAGCGGGCCTGCACTCCATGAAAGAGCAGATCACAAGTACCCCCGCGCTTGTGCACTGCTGCTGCGTGCCTGTCTTTGGAAGTGCTTTGTTGATGCACGTGCACATCTGGGTGCGCTGAACAACATCAATCACACATCAATCAGGCTGCTGTGTTTGGGAGGGTAATTAGAGGAGTGCCGGAAGCTTCCTTTTCATGATTGTTCTGGTTTTTGCGTCGCTTTTTTGCTGATGATGCCTTCATCCTCATTGTGTGTGTGTGTGTGTGTGTGTGTGTGTGTGCACGTGTTACACAGAGAGCATGAAAGAACTGCTACCTGAAGCTTAGACTGACTCTCAAAACCAGAGATTTCAAACCTGCTCTGATTGAACTGTCAAGCAAACAACGTCTGTTTATCAAGGTTACATCGAGTTCTCGACCACAACAACAACAACAGCAAAAAAGGCATCAATTAGATAAAATAACGACGTTTCTGTCTCTGACAGCAGAGAAATGTTGTTGGCTGTGATGGAGTCAGTGAAAAGCGATGAAATTCAGGAACTACAGCTGCAGTGGCGGTATGGAGCCACTGGTCGTAGCGACCATAAGTAGCTAGCATAAATGTATAAAGCCCGGAACCACCCCAGAATGACCCGTAGCATGAGCACGTGGACACTGTGTAGCTCAACAACAGCGTATTGTGTATATGGCATCGTTAAAAAGGGATTTTTTTAGAGGGAGGAGGCTCTGTTCCCTCATCCCTCACGGTGCCCCCCCCCCCCCCCCCCCCCCCCCCATCCAGGTGAAGGTGTGATTTTAGCGTCGGGGTTCTGTGGTCAAAGCCTCATTATTCCATCAGATGGACTTGATTTCCTGTCACGCCGCGTCGTTACAGGAAACACGATAAAAGGCGTCAGCAGCGAGTCAAACTGCATTTAACCGCGTTTGACGGCTGCGTCGATGAGCGCCGCGGCTAAGCTAATAGTATCAGCAGGTGAGTAAAAAACCCAGGATAGTTCGGAATGAAGGCGGAGTCTCTATTTCCTTTACTGGGTTTTCTTTGGTCTTTCTTCGGCAAACGTGACGCGGACACTTTGGCCTCCTCGTCGACACGAAACACCACGTTCGCCGGAGGTAAGACCGCAGTAAAACGTTGGTGGTTTTGCTCACCCAGCCATGACGATGAAGAAATCCAGCCTGTTCCAGGTGTCTCCCAGGTAGCAGCGGCGGCCGAAGATGCCGAGCGCCACCATCTTCACCACCATCTCCAGCGCAAAGAAGATGTAGATGAAAGCATCAAAGGCCTAAAAAAAGGACAACATAAAAAAGTGATAGGTCTCCTCTAAAATGGGGAGGGGGTCAAGGATTCAACTCGCTGCTAGCTGCTGCTAGCCGGGGTTGTCAAGCACGAGCTGGTGTTAAACGTGCACAAAACACATCCAGGCGCTCATCAGAAACAGACTGAGTTGTCCCGAGCCCACCCACTGTTGAAGGACATGCTAGGACAAGGTGAGGACAGCCATTAGGGGGACGTCTGCGGCTATTATCTGCATCCAACGCTGAAGACGTGACGCGCGGCTGATGGTTCCGATGAGCTTGCGTCTCCCCGGCGAAACATTCCTAGAGTGCCCCCACCGAGGCCGCGTTAGCCGAACGACAACAGGGGTGAATAATTGAAGAGACGAATCAAAGATTCAGGGCAAAGCTGAGAGAAACCTCTGATGAGGGTGAAGCGTTGGAGAGGTACGCTGTGCTAGCTTTATTGTGTACAGTTCACTGAAGCTAAAGCTCCTCTTTTATGTGGGAAAACTCGTATCCAGTGTTGTTCCCTGGGCTGCTCGGCTGTGTCAAGCTGCCACTTTGAGATACAGAATTCCAAGTCCTGAATATTCCAAAGCACAATGAAGCTCTGCGCGCGGTAATGAGAAATTGGACTAAATTTCTATTTAGCTCTCTCGGCTTTTGATTCAAACCTGTCATCCATCCCCGGAGAGCACTGCTAATCCAGTGACAGTGAGTCGAAAGGACGTTTTTCCCGTTTCTGTCACAAACACGGACTGCACCCAGCCTCTGAGCACGGCGGCGGCAGTTATTCATCCCACAACCTCAAGGTGAAACCGCATTTCAGTTTAGCGATTCAAAAACTCGCTTCTTAGGTGTTTAGCTTTATCTTCGGTTAGCGTGAGATGTACAAACTCAGAGATAGAACGTTCGCACCTTTTACGAGGTGGTTAGGGGGGTTCTCCTAATGATGGAAAATTCGCTTCCTCGTTCGCTCACACACAGACACACACACGCGCACACACACGTGCGCGCGAGGGCTGACAGCCAACAATGTGAAAGATGAGAGGATCAGCATCACATGCTGTTTAAATGATGCTCTGATAAATAATGCAGCCCACCGGCTCCACACCTAATCCCACCTCAGCTGCACCGTCAGGTCCCGTCAGCCCTCCTCCGGGCGACAGCAGGGCGGAGTCATTACAGGTTTTTCCGGGTTCCCCTCCTGTCCGACCTCCCGACGTCAACGGGAACGGGGTCGAGACCGTCCTGACGTCCTGCTCTCAGCAGTGCAGCGGTTTACCCGTGCGCTTGGGTCAAAAGTGCACGACTTCCTTAGACGCCGTGTCGGCAGCATGGCTGCAGGAAGCCGGCCTCGCTGTTTACGGGAGCGTAGCCTCCTAGCATGGGGGCAGACGGCGGGGGCTTGCAGGAATGTTTGTGCCACATTTCTGGGTCTGAACACTCGATTTAGAGCAGGAGGAAACACGGAAGAGACGCTGCTTTGATGGGTAAAGAGGTTCTTTCTCTTTCAAACGACCCAGAGGAGACGTGGGGGGGCGCCGACGTCGCTGCGCAGCGCCGCAGCCAAAGCGTCCTAAGCTGGGACCCTGTCGGCTTTAGGGCTGGAATTTAAGCATCTGTGAAGTGATTTGATCACATTTTAAATTGGTTCCGCTCCGTTGTGCTGAAATTCTTCAGCGTTCAAGCACAACGATGACCTGATGATGAAGCCGCAGAGGCTAAGCTAAGTTTTAGCCCAGATAGCTGGTTTACCGTCTATCTTGGCTCCTGAAACCAGGTATATAACCAGGAATAATCAACGCTTGATGCTAGTTTGGTGAAACTATTCTGCTGAATTGCGAATGGAAAAGTGCTTGTATATCAAAGCCAGAGAGGAAACACCTCGTTTAGCCAAACATCCTGGTCTGACCTGTCGGTGACCGCTGTTAGGGTGTCCTAAAGAAACAGCGTCTCGTGGGGACAACAGCTGGAGCTGGTTACCAGAGCTCCAGTCTAAGCTACGCTAACGCTGCTAGCTGCAGCTTAAAATACTCAAAATGTCAGACTTGTCGATTCCCTCATTGATTACTGTTTAATTAGCGTTCAACCAAATATTATCCGAGTCCTTAACCCTCAGTCCCCCGTCCCCCGTCCCCCGTGTCCCTGTCAAACCGTCTTCAGACGGAGGCTGGATTAGAACAGGCGATCCGCCGCTAATTCCTCTGCTCTCTGGGCGGATGTTCCTCCCCCCCGAGACACGTGCTTGTTAGAGGAAGGGAAGGACTGAAGGTAACAAGGTTCCTGGTAGGGAACATGGGGTGGGCGGTGATGGGGGGGGGGGGGGGCAGAGAGGTGCTCTCAGAATGCTCCTGAATAGCCCCCCCCCCCCCCCCAACTTAGAGAAGCTCCTAACTGGCTGCTTCAGCTCCTCCTGGAACGTCACTGTTGATTGTTCCCAGAACCTCCGGGATGTTGTGCATCCTTGCATCCAGCCCATCCTGACAGATGACGGGTCCGGGTCTGGGAGGAGGTCCCCAGGGAGAACATCTGCTCCCTCATCAGGAGCGTCTCCAGATGTGGTGGAGGGTGGAGGCTCAATCAGCCTGTGATCTCGCTCCCTCGCTTTGATTTGGTTTGACGCCCGATTCTTTCAGGGAATCCTCGGACTCTTCCCGGATTCGCCGGATTATTCCCCCTCCATGAATGAAACGGTGGAATCAATGCAGATGGAATAAATCGGGGGGGATTTTTACGTTTTGTTGATGCTTTTGAGCAGATGTTGCAGTCGTGGCTGCGGAGCGTTACTTCAGGCACACACACACACACACACACACACACACCCTTACCTGCAGTATCTGGCAGTGATCCGAGGCGCAGTCTATGTTCTCGCAGGGCTGGTACATCCCCAGCGTGACACAGTTGAGCAGGATCACCATGATGGTGATCCTCTCGAACCACGTACTGACGGTCCTGAGGTCAAGGAGCAGAGCAGCAGTGGGGACATACTGGATGGACAGACAGGTGGACGGAGGGACAGATGGACGGAGGGACAGGTGGACGGAGGGACAGATGGACGGAGGGACAGGTGGACCTTCATGAGTTTTACACTTGACATTTCTGTCCCCTGCAGGCTCCACCAGCATGGGCTGGACCTTCACGAGCTCTCAGAGCCTTCATCGTGGCCCCGCCCCCCCAGTTCCCGCGGTAGCGGCGAGCTCGCGGGCCGCCACTCTGCCCGTGAGCGATTCATCAGCTCACATATTTCTGTCATATTGATCCCTCATTAAAAATCAGGGTGGATGAAGGATCGCCTCTCTGAAGGATTACCTGATTCCCGTTTAGGAACCCGCTCCTCGCTTTCCTCTCCTGTGGTTATTTTTTTTTAATGTTTACCTGAATCTGCTGCAAATGTGACGGAACATCAGGTGTTGTTGTTGTTGTCAGCAACTTGAGTAAATGAATAAAAGGGGAATGTGCAGATTAGCACGGCTCTCTGAAGTGGGACTTTTAAACGAAGGCTTTCGGATCTTAATCCGCCCGATTACATCTTTTCCCCCTTTTTAGCGCCTCGATCCTCTTCGGGCTTCATTTCTTCTCCTGCGTTTTGGTCCAGAGATTTAAGCCGAGATTTAAGGTGAGATTTAAGTCTTTCATTCTGGGAATTTTGCACTTGTAGCAGCGCTCTGCTAGCACCGCACGAGCCGCGCGCTATGTCTGCTAGCGCCGCGTGCCAAACGGAAGCTCTAATCTGGATGATGAGAAGCGAATTGGCCTTCAGCGCCGAAACATCGTGAAGCACAAAGAGAGTTTCCTGTTAATGAGCCGAGACACAAAAAAGTGCAGCGTTTTCCACGTGTTATTAACCACTAAAGTAATTAATAAACGGCGTGTTGAAGGAGCCAGAGGATCTACGGTGGATGGCGAGGGACAAATTGACTGTTTCAGCACGTGCGTCCATGAGAACGTCCATCCCAGAGGTGTGCAGCTGGAGATGCATTCAGGAGCACTGGAATTTCCACAACGTTCCGCTCCACTCACACAGATATAAAGAGGAAGATCTGAGTAGCGTGTGGAAATACGTAGTATCAAACCTCCCACACAGCCCTGACCCCCCCAGCTGGGCTCTACCCCCCCCCCCCCCCCCCCCCCCCCCCCCCCCACCCCCCCCCCCCCCCCCCCCCCCCCCCCCCCCCCCCCCCCCCCCCCCCCCCCCCCCCCCATCTATTCTCTGATGTATTCCAAAATGTGAAGAACAAAACTGGACAATTTGGGGCCTCCCAGCAACAACAGCTGAACACACATTTTAGGACGCAATACACCCTGACAGGCAATGAAAAATCAATCAGGTCAGAGTGTGTGTGTGTGTGTGTGTGTGGTGTGTGTGTGTGTGCGTGTGCGTGTGTGTGCGTGTGTGTGTGTGTTGCTAAAGACTGCCCTGAGGTTTACTGCTACTCCAGAAGAGAGACGTTTTATAAACCGGCCTGGAAAAAAGAAGCGAGAGGGTGTGAAAACAAGCGAGCACAAAGACGGTCCCGGTCCGTCAGCGACAGAACTCCCCCAGAGCACTGCCGAGGTACCCTCGAGCAAGGTGCCGAACCGGAAACTCCATCATAAAGGGCCCTGCGGTGACCTGGGGACCGTCCCCGTGACCCGGCAGGGATAAAGTGGTGAGGAAGACGAGAACTGAAATGATCATATAACAAGAATGAGGCATTTTACCGAATGGTGCCACCTCAGAGGGACAGGAAGTGTCCCTGACCCCATGACCTGCTGACACGGTAACGATGGAATGAAATTGAATATTCTTTGTGGACTTTCAGGTCACATGGGTGTCTAGTCCCTGTCTCCGTCCCATCCTCGCCTCCGTCCCGTCCCCGCTCCGTCCCATCCCGCATCTGTCCCGTCCCCGCTTCCGTCCCATCCCCGCCTCTGTCCCGTCCCCGCCTCCGTCCCATCCCCGCATCTGTCTCCGTCCCCGCCTCCGTCCCGTCCCCGCCTCCGTCCCATCCCCGCCTCTGTCCCGTCCCCGCCTCCGTCCCATCCCCGCATCTGTCCCGTCCCCGCCTCCGTCCCCGCCTCCGTCCCATCCCCGCCTCCGTCCCGCCCCCGCCTCCGTCCCCTCCCCGCATCTGTCCCGTCCCCGCCTCCGTCCCGTCCCTGCCTCTGTCCCGTCCCCGCTTCCGTCCCATCCCCGCCTCCGTCCCGTCCCCGCTTCCATTCTTTCCTCGCCTCCGTCCCGTCCCTGCCTCCGTCCCGTCCCCGCCTCTGTCCCGTCCCCGCTTCCGTCCCATCCCCGCCTCCGTCCGTCCCCGCCTCTGTCCCGTCCCGCTTCCGTCCCATCCCCGCCTCTGTCCCGTCCCTGCCTCCGTCCTCGCTCCCCTTCGTCCTGCTCTCGCTTCTCTTCCAAACGTCTGATTTTCTTTCCCTCCTCGTGGTCAGCCGGACCAGGGAGCTGCGCCGTTGTCGGGCTTTTATCTGTCATCTGCCTGGACGCTCTGGGGGACGCCCTGCAGGATGGGCGCCCGAGCCCGTCCCTGACGTCTCCGTCCATCATTGAGGATCGCGTCATTCCTCTCCTGCTCCCGTTTTCCCTCTGGATTGACACAGGGAGCCGTTTCTGTCTCGGCTCTCCTCCCGTCCTCTCTCCTCCCTCTTCTCGGTGTCTCTGTCCATTTTCACGCCTGTCCCTCTCCGTCACTGCTCGTCTCGTCACCAATGTCCCACCGTAGCTGTTCCCCCCTCTTTATCAAACACATCATCGTTCTCTCCTCCCTCTCTGATACTATCAGGACAGGAACCTTGTTTTTGTCTTTGGTCAGGAAATAAACGTCCCTGGAAGCTGCCCCCCCCCAACCCCCCGGTCCCCTTACATGTAACACCTGCCTCTCCCTGTGAGCCGGCGACGTTCAGCTGCAGGATAACGGAACCTCTGATTGGGCGCCAATGGAAGACGCCTCTCCTGCCCCTGTGAGGTCGTTCTCGCCCCTCAGAGGAGCAGGTTTGCTGCTCGCGCACGTTTGTTAGCGACAGGGTGACTCACGTCTGAATGAGATCTTTGTAATTTGCTATGAGACGTTCCCACATGACTCCTCCTGCCTCTGTGTGTGTGTGAGTGGTGTCTGTGTGTGTGTGTGTGTGTGTGTGTGACCTATCATGCTGTTTTCTCACTGGCAGCAGACACGGGCCTCAGTGTGAGAAACAATGTCATTTTGAGTCACTTTAAATGAGACTAATCCTGAGGGTTTTCACAGGAACACACACACACACACACACACACACACACACACACACACGCAACATTCCTGAGATGTGTTTTGGTGTTACTGCTAAATAATTCTAATATTTCATTTAAAGTCTGGCTCTGAGCTCAATGTGTGTGTGTGTGTGGGGGGGGGGGGGGGGGTTCTCTGATGCTTCCTTTCTCGGTCGAGTTCTGATGGATCCCAGCGCCCCCCCGCTCACAACACGGCCTATATTTGGTGGATGGGGGGCCCGTCGGCAGCGGCTTTAATCCCACTAATTTCCTGCTGTTGTGAGCCTGTATTTGTGTCCCTGGCCGACATTCCTGTCCAACTCGCTCCTCTTTATTATCCCGCACATTCCAGTCGAGCGGGATCGAGAGATTCGTTGGATTCTGAATGATTCCGAATGATTCCGGCCGGATTCCTGCGAACTGCTGAGCGTCTACGCCACTTCCAACGTGACCGCGCGATAAATGGCCGTATGCAACTCTAGGCTGAAACTTAAGTGGCGGATTTGAAGGAACAGGAATGTGTTCTCATTCCCTCGTCCTGTCTCTAACACCGACTCGTTCCAAACACGGAGGCTGTCGCTGATCCGGGAGCAGACGAGCTGCAGGATCCAGGAAACTAGAATTCAACTGGACGATTGGAATCATGGCACACACACACACACACACACACACACACACGCGCGCGAAAACGTTCCAACCATACAGGCAGGGACCTGGACCACCTCTCCAGGCCTGTGTCTGTAACCAAGGCAACGGGAGCAGAAGGGTTGCAACACGGGTCCTCGTCAGCACCTATATGAGTGTGCCCCCCCCACCACCACCGTGTTTAGCATTAACGTGCATTTTCCCGGCTAGAATAACACACCTGTGAAATTCCTCCTCATATCAGCTCGGCGCAGCAGGCGCTCCGCTCCAGGACGCCGTGAAGCCGACAGCATCAGAGGTGCCGAGGGAAAAATAAGCTGTGCGTGTGTGTGTGTGTGCGTGTGTGTGTGTGTGCGTGTGCGTGTGCGTGTGTGACAGACATACTGACGGACAGAAGGGGAAGCAGACAGGGACCAGAGGCTTTGGTGGATCACTGGATCACCGTAAAGCAGCGCGCTCACGGTCCCATTTAGATCGGACGGGACGGAGCTGCTGACACCAGGAGGAGGGGCCGTGACCCCCCCCCCCGGGATCCGAAACTGGCCCACCTTGACCAGTTGTTCTGTTGAGACGTTGATGGCAGTTTTCAATTAAAGAATTAAAGGGATGTTCGGGGGGGGGGGGGCATGTGTGATTGGTTAAACACAGTTAAACACACTCAGGTACAATAAGGCTGCGCCGTTAATTAGAAGTCAAATCTATTTAACCCAAATCAGTTTGTTCCTTTACTGGGGGGTGAAGAGCAAACATCTGAGGAGGCGAGGATGAGGAAGGTGAGGAAGACGGGCCCTCGCCTCCCTCGCCCACTCATCCATATTTCAGCGGGGTCGTGCTGGGTCACCACGAGCCCAACACAACGGCCTCGGGGTCACTTTTGCGTCTATTTTCAGGCCTAGCCAGCGGAAGGGGGCACGGGAGGGCGGGGCTTAGGGAGGACGCCAGGAAACTAAACCTGTTGATCCAATCGGATCCAATTTTCTGGTTAAACAAGTTTAATCGCAGCCTCTTTAGGCTCTGGATCGAAACGTAGAGGAGTTTTACTCTAAAACAGCGAAGCGCTAACAAAACGAGTCGCTAATGGAAGCGTCCGCTGATGTTCCTCAACGACCAACGTTAATTTATCCGTTAATTTACACCTTTTACGACCTGTTCTCCATTACAACCTGTTCTCCATGAGAACACCTTTGGTTTCCAGATGGACGTTATTACAGGCTGAAGCGTTAGCGGCTGCGTCCGCTGACCTCACTCCAGCCGCGGTAGCGAGCGTGGGCTTTATTAGCCGCGAGCCTCCTCCTCTCTGAAGTCTGTCAAGATTGACGACCCGAGGGCGCCGAGGCGACTCCCGGGGGGGGGGGGGGGCTTGGCTTAATCAGGCGCCGCCGTCTGACGCTGGACGCCAAACAGCTGGAGTCCAGGCTGAGGACAGCAAATGTCCCAGTTCCAGTTGCGCTGATGACAATTACGACGTTGAGGACGCCGCGGCGCATCAGGAGAGGTCGTTTATCTCGTTATTCTGCGTGTGCGACAAGACAAAACTCACGTTTGATGGACGGAAATATCGATATTTACTGGTTGTTCCCGGGGGGCTGTTCTGATACAAGGACGGCAGAACTCCCAGGAGAACATCAGACTGTGAGGACGATCGCTGCTCATCACTTAAATGTTGTTGCTGGTGGATGTTTAATTTCATGCCAATCCAGCCAATTATCACCCAGACGATTTAGGCACCGATCTGGGCGTCATCGGGGAGCCGAAGGAAAACGATCAGAGCAGTTAGCGCGTCTCCTCTGGAGACAACTACTCCAGACTAATTCCATAAAAAATGAAAAGGCCAGTCTCCTCGCTGCCGTTGCTAAAGGAAAGTCGAGCCTCTTTTGAGCTCAGTTCTTTTAGGCTCTTCTGACCTCCCTCTGGTGAAGAGTTTGGTTCCAGTTGACATGAAACGTATTCTGAGCACAATTAGTAAAGCTCCTTCCGCGTTAGCGCCTCACAGAAGAGTAGAATCCAAACAACAAACACAAAAGTGTGCGAGAGTAGCTAATCCACATGCTAACATCCGCAGCTCTTCCTGCATATTTACTCGACGCTAGTAAGCTAGCAAACCCTACAAGCCTTAAACTAATGTGACACTCACAGCAACTAGACAACATTCAAAATGTCACAATTGGCTGATTATAAAAAGGGATCTTTCCATTGTTAATAGAATTATTATTAATAAAACATTAATACCCACGACAAGGTGCGTAGCATCCTTTCTGTAGCGCTACATTTAGGCAAAGACTCACACAAAAAGATCTCAACTGATGAAGTAAAGAGCTTTTACTTCATATGTACGATATGCTGCGTGTGCATGTGTGTGTGCGCGCGCGTGTGTGTGTGAGAAAGTTTGACTGGAGGCGAGTCTCGACAAGCGTGTCAGCGCAACAGGAGAGCCAGTGTTCCTGTCTTTATTAATTACCACCTGACACACACCAGCACCGGCGCGCGAGCGCTGGCACTTGCGGGACTTTATTTTTGTGGCGGAAGCCGTCTACGCGCGGCCCACTCACACGTATAGCAACAAACGGAAGCGGGTGATTTGTCCCCGTGTCCCCTCCGCGCTTCAGTTTTACCTCACGCTCGGTTGGACCAGGAAGGGCACCAGGCAAACGCAGATGAAGCAGAACAGAGATCCAAGCTGCCAACCTCAGCTACCCCCTGCTAGCATGACCCGCGCGCTGCGATGTGACATATGACAATATTTATAGAATCCACATATTCCGGCTTTTTCTCCTTGAGGCCATCCCTCCCCCCTGGTTGTGTCATTATAATGCAATAACCACAACTGCCGCTTCCAACTCTCATTACACTCGCTTTAACGCTCTCATTTGTTATACTCCATCATCGTTGATGAATGGACTTTGCCCATGTTAGCGTACCTGCAAATTAGCATCCGTGTGCAGAGTCCACAACTGCCAAGACTCCGGGCCACGATTCAAACTGAACCTAAACGATGAAGCAGCGGCGGGCGTCTGTGCTGGCCTTCTGTCTCATCCTCATGGAAGCTAAAGTCATTTTAGTCTGACAGCTTTTAAGCGATTACTTGGAGCTGGGAGGGAAGACGTATGCAAGGCTCATTTGTGTTTCCAGCCTTTTTGGGCACTGTACTGTTAACCCAAGCAGAATTATTCGAAAAATGCTTTAGAGGGCTAAAAAAGAATGAATGTCAATTTGAAAAGTAGTTAATATTTTATTAAGATCTGGGGGAAGCATTGTGGAGCGCGTGTGTGTGTGTGTGTGTGTGTGTGCGGGGGGATTGAATGTTGTTACAATACAGGACACTTTTTAATCTCCTATTTCATCTTCACCTCTGGCAGAAACTTCCTAAACCATCCACAACCTGGAGAAGAACAAAGAACAAAGTCCCTGTTTTCTTTCCTCTCTTACATCCTCTGCTGGGTTCATCCGTCAGCGACGAGGCCAAACGGAGACGCGCGTCACCCTCGTCGCCGTTTCCGCCGCAAAGCGAAACTCTCGGGCGGCTGAAATTCCCCCGCTTCCTTCGGCGGAGAGGTTAGCCACAGCAGAACCGAGGTCAAGCTAGCACGGCTTAGCCGCTGTGGTTGATGTTAACGGGCACTGACTGCGCCCGGCGGGGTCGCGTCTCTGCAGGTAGAGAAGCTCAGGGGCCCACACACACACACACACACACACACACACGCACACACACACACACACACACACACATGCGGTCCAGGTGTCATTCTTTTGCCCTGTCCCGATCAAACCAACCAGTTACATGAGAGAGTGACGCCACCAGGACCCGACAAAGGCCGTCTCTCGCCACGGCAACAGCCCCTCCGTGAGCGGCTCCGCTCTTAATTTTGACACGTGAGGATGAACAAACCCGCAGCGGAGGATGAGGGATGAGGGGAGCGAGGGAATGTGTCAGTGAAACAGATGGAGGGGAAGCTAATGCAACGTGATAACATCATTTAAACAGCGCTCGGCTCTCCGGGGGCTCCGGATGCCTCCGCGCTCCCTCTCACACTTGTTTGACTGGGGAACCAGCCAAAAGGACACACACACACACACACACACACACACACACACACACACACACACACCAGCACGCCCACGCCCACCGGTGCCAAGAGACTAAATTGTTCAAAATTGTTCTGTCAGGTCGTATTTATAGCACCTGGAAACGTCAGGTCATCAAGGGAATTCTGATGAGTCGTCATATTTGAACATATGGGCCCATCCTGAGATGGACACAGGACGGTTGGTTATTGGGTCCGCGGTAGCTCGTCCCCCAAGTACCGCCACGAAAACACTCGTTATTACACCCAAATGACCCCGTCGGAGCTGTAATTGAGGTTATCCAGACAGGAGGAGCACGAGGTCACTGGGTTGCCGTTTTCCTCCTCCAACCTGGGGGGCGGAGCTAATTTCTGCCGTTCCCCTTCAGACCACCAGGATCAGCCTGGTGGTCGAGTGGGGCTTCATTTAGGGGTTTTCTTTTTTATTAAACTTCCTGTCACAACATCAGCCATCGCGAGTTGGCTGGAACTAACTCACGCACATACACACACACACACACACACACACCACACACACACACCGCTACCGTCTTCCATCTGCATGAGTGCGTCCCTGAGGTCTCGTTGCGGCCCGCTCTGGAGCGCTGGACCCCCCCAGATCAACAGGTCACCCACAGATGCTCCTGGAGGCTTTGGTCTTGATCAGAGAGCTCCCTGTTAGCGCCCCCCCCCGCGTGGGAGCTCCTGCTCCTGCTATTCCATCCCCTCAATCAGCCCCCCCCCAAAGCTCTCGTCTCTTTTTCCACAGCATCTTCGGGTGGATCTTCTCTCTTCCCAGGAGCCGCGTCAGGATCAGACCTCCCAGCTGTGTGTGCGGTGCGTTCCAGATGTCTGAGGTCATTCTTGCTCTCTTCTCATGAGTCCTGGATCTCTTCATCTCCTCCATCTCTTCTATCTCCTCCATCTCCTCCATCTCCTCCATCTCTTCCATCTCCTCCATCTCTTCTATCTCCTCCATCTCTTCTATCTCCTCCATCTCTTCCATCTCCTCCATCTCTTCTATCTCCTCCATCTCCTCCATCTCTTCCATCTCCTCCATCTCTTCTATCTCCTCCATCTCCTCCATCTCTTCCATCTCCTCCATCTCTTCTATCTCCTCCATCTCCTCCATCTCCTCCATCTCCTCCATCTCTTCCATCTCCTCCATCTCTTCTATCTCCTCCATCTCTTCCATCTCCTCCATCTCTTCCATCTCCTCCATCTCTTCTATCTCCTCCATCTCTTCTATCTCCTCATCCTCCATCTCCTCCTCTTTCTTCTCTCCTCTGTTCTGGAACAACAGCTTGTTTCTTCAGTTCTCCTTCTCTCAAACGTCTAAAAGTGGTCCGACAGCAGCAACACGACGTGTTTAGTGATGAGGGAATCCTTGTGGCTTGTGATGATCCTTGTGGCTCCCCAACGTCCCTGGACGCCATTGTTTTAAGATATCATCTGTTGCTCAGCCGCTTTGACCCCCCCCCCCCCCCCCCCCCCACAGTCTCTGACTCCCCCTTTCTGGGAGAGAGGTCTGGAGGTGCCGTCACCAGAGCAATTAGAGACTTCATGTTCCTCCTCACTGTCAGCAGCAGGAGAGGACACACACACAAACACACACACACCAACACACACACAACCGCTCGTCTTCAGTACGTTGACAGGCACTGGTCAAAAGTTCACTCTGTCACCGTGCTAACTATCTCCCTCTCTGCCTCAGTGGCCGCCCGGCGTTCCTTTCAAGAGCGCCAGGCGGTAATCTGGCTGCTCCCACTTCCCCTGTTTCATGCTCCAAGGAGACCATCCTTCTCTCTCCGTTTTATCCGGCTCCAAGAGAGAAGTTACCAGCTTGTCCTTCACTTTGTCTCCGAGCGCCAATTATGCCTTCTCATCTCTCCTTTTCTTCTGCCCATCTCTTATTTCTTATTCTTTCATCTTTCCTATTTTCTCCCCTTTCAAAGTTTTGGTCCTCCGCGGCATCAGGAGCGTGACCTCCTTCCCTACTCACTAAATAGGGAGCAAGGCTGCAGTGGAAAGCTGTAAATGGCGTTTACAGCTTCTGTAAACGGCGCAAATTTCCTCGCTAGCACATCAACATCCGCTCAGTTGTTGCTTGTTAATTATTTAAACCACTTCCTGCTTCTCAGGTGCGAGGATGATGGGATGTATTGCTTGGTCAGGGACCACCTGTTGTACAAAACTTGCCTCAATGCATTATGGGACACACTAAATTGGGTACAGCGATGCTCAATAGTGAGCTGCCTCTTTAGTGCCCTAGGCAGAGGATATTGAGAGAACCAAGAAAGCCAATAATAATCAGCAGTGGCGCCTGTGGCGGCGTATATAAAACCAGCTTATTCTCACTTGCAGGTGTAAGTTTAACAACATCGGATGATTTGAGCTTGAAAATGAGCTTTTAGGCAGCACAGAAATGAGCAGGATCCAGCATCAGAGCCCCTTGGAGGGGCAAAACGCCGGCATCTGTCGCATCACCTGAGCAAACTTTGCTTTGATCTCTTTCATGTGCGCGCCGGCCTGGCCAGAAGCCATCCACTCTCCCGCCCTCAGAGGGGCCTCAATGGATCTGAGCAGCGTCCGCGCCGTGACAGCGGGAAGGAAACACATCTGGAACCAACGGACACTCAAAGCAGACGCGAACGCTGGTGCGTCGACACATCATAACCTCCTAATGAACGCTTTAGATGGGCGCTGGAGCGTGGCGGGGGCACGGGGCAATAATGAAGAGACAGGGTAAATAAAGAAAAGGAAAGTTGGGAGAACCACAGTGAAACCAGGGAGTGAAGCACGCGGCGGAGTTTCACTCAGGTAGAAGTGTGAGCTGTCGTATTTGATTTATTAGTGCGTCTGTCCGCTGGCAGCTCAGCTCCTGGAAAGACAAGATTATCCCAGGAATAATAATTACTGTTTTGCTTCTCTGTCGCCGTCTCTGCAGCTGCCTCTGTTGACAACCACGGAACTCGCTCTGGAACTGGAAACATGCTGTCCATTTCAAGTGTAGACGCATCCGGGGCGTAATAGTAATGAGCCTGATGCAGGGGAGGCATCCGTCTGGATGACAGGGCACAAACACCCCTGCACTGCTTATATATAAACTGTAATTAGCAATAATTCCTCATCTTTCAGTTGGGAGAAGGACTCAATCAAAATCACACAAGAATTCAGAATTGCGGTATTAAAAAGGACAAGTGTTGCTAACGAGAGCAGGAGATGAGGATCAGCGACGCTCAACCGGGTCACGTGGACTTAAATCACCTTTAGCCCCCATTGGCGCCGATGACCCCACCCATGGGACCCCACCCATGGGACCCCACCCATGGGACCCCACCCATGGGACTCCACCCATGGGACTCCACCCATGTGACCCCATCCATGTGACTTCGCCCATGGGACTCCACCCATGTGACCCCGCCCATGTGACCCCACCCATGTGACCCCACCCATGTGACCCCACCCATGTGACCCGCCCATGTGACCCCAGACTGACCTGCTCCTGTCTGCATACAGGCGGAAAGAACCCAGAGAAAAATGTATTTCCTGATGTGCCGCTGTGGTCTGCCTCCAGTCCACCCTCCCTCCGCTCGTTCACACCCCAGTTGAGCGTCATTAAGCGCCGCCCGAACCCAATTACC
Source organism: Takifugu rubripes (assembly GCF_901000725.2). Classification (NCBI taxonomy): domain Eukaryota; kingdom Metazoa; phylum Chordata; class Actinopteri; order Tetraodontiformes; family Tetraodontidae; genus Takifugu; species Takifugu rubripes. Next base: position 20,368 of record NW_021821583.1, on the reverse strand, counting down.
CGCGGAGACGAAGCAGGCGGCACCCGCTCTGACAGACGCTGACGTACGACCACACGCGGCCCTGTGAAGTTTGTCCTCACCCATCAGCACGGATTAATCCTGCCTGGGCTGCTTATCGAAGCCCGATAAATATTCCCATCTCTCTTTAAAACGCCCCTGGCGGTGCGGCAGGTTGTTTAGGGATCTGATTAGCTGTAAACCAGAATTTGCTTGTTTTAAACCTCAGAGGACTCAGCTAATCGTCAAACGTCGATTCGAACGTAATCAAATAAGGAAAGAAGCCGCATAAGAGACTGAGAAAACATTGACCTTTCTTGAGCAGCTGGAGGATTTAAAAGTCTCCACGACAGGAAGCACCAGTTTGCAGATCTGTGGTGACGCGTCAAGCTAACGGGCACAAAAGTCCAGAACAGTTGTGCTGTAGTCAAGGCACTGCATGTCGGGTATTTCTCCACACGTCCGTTCGCCATAGATTTCATGACAGCTGATAAATATTGAACGGGACGTCGAGTGCTCAGGGATCTGCAGGCTAGCTTAGCCTAGCTTAGCGAGCTGGATCAGATCAGAGGTGCGGTGGGGGTGTGATTTGCATGTAATTTGGATCCAACATCTGCTCAACTATCCAAAATTAAAAACACAGGCGCTCCAGCCTTCTTATCAGAGATCTTTCCTCCAGATTGCTGCTCACGCAGAGAAGTTAAAGCCGTTAAATGTCCCCGTCATGCGCGACTGAAAGATAATGAGATCAACATTTCGCAGCTCAACGTTCTTGCCCCTTTTTCTATTTTTTTTCTTTTTTTCTTCTGGAGGGAGAGCTTGCTCTAACTTTTATTGCCTCATTTGAGCCTCACTCTTACGCTCACACACACGCGCCATAATCGCAATGCTAATGTTTTAGATGCGGGAATTCCAAGGGAAGGTCAGGAGCAAAGCACAGGCGCCGCAGCGGAGAATGACTCGGAAGATTATCTGACGGGAAACTTCAAACCGGAGAGCGTTGGTTCAGAACGTGGCTGCAGTCGGAGGAGCTATCAAATCGCTCCCTAAACCTTCTAAAGAGATTGTGTTCGTTTAGCCACTGACACAGAAGCAAACGTCAGTTTCCCTAAAGATGCCGGTTGGATGTTGGATCCAGAAGCTTTTTTCTTCTGGTGGATCCGGAACCGTTTTGTATTGGATCTGCTGCGTGCTGCCATTTGTTTTCCTCCTCGTTCGTCTCTTTAAGTTCCACAAAAGTTCTCTTTGAATTTTCAATGTGTGTGTGTGTGGGGGGGGGGGGGGGCATGTGAGGTGAGGCCCTGATGTGAGGAGCAGCCATGAGGCTGGATGATGGGGAGGGTGGATGATGTGAGACAGAGGAAGGAATCTCCCCAATGTGACATTGAACAGAACCTCAATAAAATTATGGACACAATGAAAGATGAGCACAAAATAACCCAGCGACACACAGCTGGAGGGGTGATGAGACGCTTTCAGAGCGCTGCTGAGGTGCCCTTGAGCATGGTATCAAACCTCCAAATGTTCAGAGTGCCTGTCAACGCGGCGTTTTCAGCCCCCCCCCCCATAGACGTAAAAGATTTCCCAGCCCCCCACCCTGACCCCCACAGCTCAACCCCCCCCAGCCCAATTCCAGTTCTCACCTAAACCTTAAAACCATGTCTTAACCCGGACAGACTCCTCTAAAGTTGTGAGGACCAGCCAAAATATCCCCACTTCCTAAAATGTCCTCACTGCTATTAGAATGAGTAATTTGGTCCTCAATGCGTAGCAAGTAAAAGCACAAACACACACACGAGTGTGTGATATCAAACACACTCATGTGTGTGTGATGTGTGTGTGATATCACACACTCGTGTCCTGACCGATAAGCTGAAGTTCCCCTTCCGGACACTCGTGTCATAGTTTTACAACATATATACATGAGCACCAGATGAATGTCAGCACCCAACTGGTTAATAAATGGCCGCTAAGGATGATGGGATATACTGATTGGTTGCAGTAAATTATGGGATACACTGAGTTCACTACATAGTGTGCAGCGATGCTCCCTTAACATTCGGACACCCCTAAAAAATGGCGTACACACTACTGAGTGCACTATATAGGAAGGAGGGGTGTTTTGGACACACACACACACACACACACACCGCACACACACACACACACACACCGCACACACACACACACACACACACACACACACACACACACCCACACGCACACACACACACCACCACACACACCTTTAACTCCTGAGAATATCCAACTTTATGTGGAACAGTGGTGCAACTTTGTTCCCCAAACAACAATTTCGTCGTTTCCAAATAGCCAATAAGTGCGTCCAGAGCGGATTCTAATTACTGTTGCTATGACGGGCTGAGCTGCAGAAGGCTGACGCACACACAAACACCCCACATGCCCCAACACAGACATACACATACACACACACACACACACACACACACACACACACACCACATCAGAGCTTTGAAGAACAGCAACGTGGTTTGTTTTCTGATTAAGTGCCAGGACGACTAATTATATGCAAAATAAAAATGATGTACGAGGAAACGAACAGAGATGAGCACGATTCGGGAGCGCTCGGAGTCTTTAATGGATGGAAAACGCTGCGTTCCCGACGCATTATGTAAAAAAAAGAGTATGTGAAAGGTCGCGTGGAGTGTGTCAGGCTGAGGCTCCTGGCTACGCGGTCACGTTAAGCTACTCCACTCTTCGCAAGTCTCCATACTCACATTTTATTCTCCTCCTCCTGCTCCTCCTCCCCTCCTCTTCCTCTTCCTCCTCCTCATCTCCCTCCTCCTCTCCTCCTCTCCTCTTTTCCTGCTCCTCCTCCCCCCCTCCCCTCCTCCTGCTCCTCCTCTTCCTGCTCCTCTTCCTCCTACTCCTCTTGCTCCTCCTCCTCTCCTCCTCTCCCCTTCCTCCTCCTCCTCCTCCCCTCCTCTCTCCTCTTCTCCTTCCTCCTCCTCCTCTCCTCCTCCTCCTCCTCCTCCTCCTCCTCCTCCTCCTCCTCCTCCCAGTCTGGCTAATGGAGTTTGAACCAGACCTGAGGGAGCAGAAGATGAGGAGGTCAAGGAGGAAAGTGTCAGGAAAAGGACCACTGGGCGGCGAGGAGGAGGATCCTCATCTATCGTGACCCCGGAGGTTTTAGCTGCAAACCGAAGGTCAACATCAGAATTGTGGGTAATGACTGAGGACTTCATTAATGTTTCCTTTGAAACAGTTAACGGCCCTTCTGACTCGCTAGAAGAACGGCAGCTAATCTGAAGATCCTGATGGCGTGAACAGGCGGAAGAAAAGGTTGCAGGAAGGTGTGCAAACAGCCATCCGGCGTCCCGCTCTGTGTACCGGGGGAAAAGCTCCAACGTGATCCACTAAAGTTACAGAAAACGGAAGGTCGGGAGACAAAAGTTGGGAAAGAAGGAAAAGCAGAGAGAACAACATAGTTGATGTTTCCCAGGTGTCTTCTCTACCCCCAGCAGTAGTTAAGAGCAAGCCGTGGCAACGCCTCAGCCATCCGTCACCATGGAGATAACAAGCTGTCAGGACCGGAGAGGATCACGGGCCACAGGCGCCATGGGGGAGAGGAGGGGGGGGGGTACAATTGGAGGAGAAGAATAGATACTGCCATTAAGCACTTCAGAGGGAAGAGGAGAGAAACCGGGAGGACAGAGGTGAGGGTTCGATAGCGGAGCCAAAACAAATGTGGAGCGGAGGAAGTCAGGGAGAGAAACCGGGAGGATGGATGGAAGCGTGCGGAGATGTTTGTGCTGCAGGAGAGAGGAGGTGCGCATCAGCCAGAGCTGTTTGTCTGCAGGTGTCAGCACATCGCCCGTCTCCTCTGACTAATCAGCCTGTAAACTACATCCCGCCGTGACGTGCACGCGTGGACTTCACAACATGGATAATCGCCAGGCCGCGATTCATCAGAAATGCAGCTTATGGAGCGTTCCTGCGAAGATACGGCACAACAAAGCTGCAGGGAGATCAAGGCCAAGTCCAAACAACACCTCCGTCCATCTGGAATTCTCCACCGTCTGCACATAAAAGCAGCCATCAAACCCAAACTAATCCAAAAAGAAAGAAAGAAAGAAAGAAACAAGTGCAGGGAACAGGCACGGTGAGCATATTTAGACACTTTCTGGCACGACTGTGGGCGACATTTTGCAGTTACGTGCATCCTCCCTGCGCAGATTTCTGTTAGGAACCCAAAAAAAAAATGAAGCCGGGAGTGAAAAGAAAGATGTCTGGGGGAGGGAAGAGCGAGATGAAACAGGAGGAAAATGAACAGAGGGAGCTCGGAGAGGACTGGCAATTCGGGGGATTCGATTGTCGGAGGATATTCGGGAAATCGGATAAAGCTCATATCACATATCGGTTTAAAAACAACGGCAGGAGACAATTAGGGCTAATCTGTGTGGTGCAGAACGTATAGGGGGGGGGGGGGTGGGGTTGAGCACAGGAGGAACAATAGAGGGAGAAGGAGAAGAAGAAGAAGTGTGTGGGGTGCAATATAGAGAGGTGCTCCAGGTGCTCTGCTGCAGGCAAGCGTGGGAGAGCATCAGTGTGTGTGTGGTGTGTGTGTGTGTGCGTGTGTGTGTGCGTGCGTGTGTGGGTGTGTGTGCGTGTGTGTTGTCACAGAATGCCTCTCACAGCAACTATGTGGTGAACAGAGTTATTGATCTGCAAAGAAACAGTGAAACATCCACTTATTGCCTCCTCTATACTCTCTCTCTCTCTGTCACACACACACACACGCGCGCACACACACACACACACACACACACACACAGTTCCTGGCCAAACTCACTTCAGATGGACCAAACACGAGCCAAACCCGATTTGATGATGTTGGAATGACAAAAAGTCTTGTTGCTGCGTCGCACAAAGTTTTCTGAAACCGGCAAAAACACGTTTGGAAGTTCAGCCACTTTACATAAATATTATATACGGTGCTAATTTTAGACACAGGGGTGAAAGGTGGATTTCACATGAACTAATGGGAGAAGTTCAGCAAACTTTTTTCTCTCTGGAAGCTACAATCTGTGCGTGTTTCTGTGTGCCTCCTCAAACTTACTACATACCGAGCACCAAAATCCTCATTCTACGATCAAAGTGGGGCCATGTTTTTGAAATGGCCCCCCCAACTTCAAAGGACTGTCGGGGGGGTGGGAGCGAAGGCACGGCTGTATGGCTGAGGTTAGAACTGTGCATAAATTAGGGTTAATCTAAGTTAGTGTGAGGACCTGGTTAATGCATTATGTCCCCAAAAAGATAGAAATGTGAGGGTGTGTGTGTGTGTGTGTGTGTGTTGGCGCTGCACTTGTGTGGAGACTTAAAATTCTAATTAGTGCAAAAGAAAATATATTCATTGATGAGTCAGTAATTATGACTCCATAATAAGGCAGTAGGAGAAGCCGTCCCTGGCATAAACACTCAGTGTGGATAAACATGAATGTGACAGCTTGGACGACTCTCCGGGTTCGGAGACTTTGGGTGCTTTAAATAGTTGCCATATAGCTACAGATGCTGTCTAAGAAGTCCGATTTTACAACTTAGACCCAAAAAAAAAATTGATTGATTTGATTTGATTTGATTTGTTGCACACTGTGACGCACAAAGAGACACACGGGACAAAACTGTACAACTTTAAAATACACAGAGCCAGAAGTCCATCATGTGAAAGAGTAAAAAGCATCCAACTACACAAGACTCCTCAAATCACCTCCAGTTCGGATGCTAAGATTAGCCAATGAATTTAGCACAACTTCTGGAATATTCATCTTACAATGACCAATCCCAACATTGGTCAAGTTCCACGCTTGAACAAACTCTGCGTCCTGTTCCGGATTGATCGGGTTTCTCTAAATAACTCCTCAGTAATCTTCCTGATGGGAGTATCGACCTGCCACGGTCATCAACGTTAGCCCCTCGGCGTGTGATTTGCTCGCATTTACTGCTGCAACCTCGTGCGAATAGAGAACGTTACCAATCCTGGGAGCCTGGTGCGTTCCTGCCACCCCAACAGTTAAAGCGCCAACTTCCTGTTGAATCGCTTGACAGATCTCTATAATTACAGTTAATATGGCTGTAAGCAGACAGGCTGTAATAGTAGTTTTCCTTCCTGTGTTTTCAAAAACCAAAAATCTATTAATGCAGCGCAGGTTTGAGAGCAGGGAGTGACAAATGGACCAGCATTTCTGAGGGGAGGGGGGTGGTCTCGTCTGTCGCTAACGTGAAAGGATCATCCTCAGTGCTCAGAACGATCGCTCTCCACACACACACACACACACACACACACACACACACACACACACACACACACACACACACACACACACACAGACTTACTTTGAGTAGTTCTGGGGACATCTGATGGTACAAAGGCGGGACAAGTGGAAAAGTGAGGATGGACGAAAACAGGTCAGAGACAGATGGATGGTTCTGTGGAAGGGTGGAAATGAGGCGTGCTACGGTAATGAGCGCAGTCCAGATCTGGGTACTTATCTGTGGGCTTGGATGCTAGAGGACGCGTAAAGGTCATGTTTTGAAAGGATATGGGCTCAAGACCATACGGATGCACCAGCTGCGCGGACAGGTGGTCTGCTTGAGGCAGAAGAAGACCACCGGCGCCAGGTCCGGGAAAGGCACCACAAGGGTGCTCAAGTCGCTGCCCATGCTGGCATCGTCGGCCGGGCCAGCTTCTTCGATGAGGTCATCATCGCGCGCCGATCTGTAGTCCTCGCTGCGGCCCGGCCGTGCTGGGGAAAGGGCCCCCAGTGGCACCGGACACTCCTCGCTCATCATGGAAACCCGGACGGAATCTGCCAAAAGCCGGAGAAGTTGAGAGCAGAATTAAAAAGAGGTTAATGCCAACAAAGTGGCAAATAAACATCGCGATGTGACAGGAAAGAGCAACAAATGCGAAGAGAGCGAGCGGGAATCAACGCCAACAGTCGCCGAGCTTTCCTTGACGATCCGCTTAATCCCATCCCGGAGCTCAGGCGGAGGAAATGACCTCTTAGCCCATCAAAGGGGTTCGCTTTTATTCGATGTGTGTGAAACATGGACATTTTTTCTGCAACCACTTGATTTTTTTTTTTTGAAGGAGTAAAATACAGTCGAAGGCCGGGAACTTTTGTTGAGTCATGTTGGTCCAACTGCTGAGTCATCCAGCAGCTCATTACAGGAAGCTGAAACAACCGTCGAAAGATTTTTGGCCCTATTTTGTGGTGTTTATTTGGCATTTAGTCCCATTTTTAACCCATTTGGCCAGTACCATAAACACAGGTGGTTGAGTGGTGGAGTTAGGGTCCTCTGCAAATAAGGAGTTGTTTTTTTAAAATCATGGAGTTTAGCAAAAAATGAAGAAAAATACATATAAACAATGTGAAATTAGTCTTCAGTGTTGTAAGTGTAACATTAGAGGATTTCATAGGGTCATTTCTGAAAGCCCAATAGTCTTCTCAGCCCTTATTATTGGATGGCTTGGACAGTGAGGAGGCTCAGGCTTAGCTAGTTAGCTCTTTCAGATGTCATGTTTATTCATCACAAGTTTCTTTATCTAACAGCCAAAACAAGCAGCAAATATCGGCACGGTGGTGTGTTGGATATGCACCATTCTGCACGTGTCAATGTGCCCTTGCAGCTTTGTTTCAATTGGGAAAATGTTTCTGGGGCCGTACATAAATAATCATTGTTATCAGTGCTAATGCCATTTTGACTGCCCTAAAAACACAGGCTACTGCTTTATCGGTGTGGTTTCCTTGGTGTACGCTGTGAAGTGGGCCCGTATTAAATCCCACAATCGGATTAAGTGCCTGTGGGAGATCATGTTTTGTTTACATAGGATAATGACATTAAAGGCTATTCATTACAAGCTACAAAAATAGGGCACGTGTGATTTAGGGGGCTGGTATTGGAGAACATGTACCGCTGCTGTGAGGCTAATCTTCTGACAAGATGGAGAAATCTTGGAGATGCAAAAAATGTAATAAAAGGACCGAACGACAGCCACCAAACGCAGCAAGTGGCTGATTTATGGATGTGCATAAGCGCTTTTTTGTATTTGCTAATCCAGTGCAGACAAATACTGCACATGGAAATATTTTTGTCTCTATACACACGGTGAAATTAGCCTGGCAACAACAGCTTCCTGTGTAAGCAGGAAGTTTGTTTGTTTGGGTTTTTTTTTTTTTTTTTGTGCTTTGCTGGCTTTAATTTCCCATGGCAACCGTTGAACATCAGACAGGGTGGCATGAAAGGTTTGATGGAGCGTGTTATCTGCAGGCCAACACAAGAGTGAGGCTTTCTCACCGTACACACTTTTCACACATTAACACACTTTGCTGCGCCGGCAGCTAAAGGCTGCGAGGAGCCGTGGAAAAGGTTGCTTCCCCCTCCCACACACACTCAATGCGACAGAGACACCCCGGAAGGGGCTGAGGACAGCCCAAACACACAGTCTGGATCAATGACGGACTCTGTTCTGTGTTGCCATCAGTTGATACAGATAATGGGAAAATCAAGTTTGGCTTTCAGGCTTTGGCTTTCTTTTTAAAAATATGGTTTTTAAGGGCTAAAGGCTCAAAAAAGGGTAAAATACAAAGTTATTTAAGCGTTTACTTATGTGACATGACTTTAACCACGTTTCTGCCTGATGACAAATGTCAAACGGACTGAATGTCTTCTGTTAAAAGGTCATTCGAAGGGACATTTTGAGTCAACAGCAACTAGCAAACAACTAACGACAGAAAGAAATTCACTCTGAGTCCAAGTTAAAGCTGTAAAAGGCAAATCTCAGTCACCAGGCAAAGACAGGAGGTGGAACTATCCAAAAACATACCAGGGACTCACGTGTGCGGCACCAGGACAACATGATCTGGGAGGGAAGAAGGGAAAGAAACCAGGAAGAGGGCGGAGCCAATCAGGCACAGGTGGAGGTCAGCGGGCAGGTGAGAACAGAAAGAGGGACTTACTGGACCCTAACACAGAAACTAAAATAATAAACTAGACACAAAATAGCAAACAGAAACACGGAATTTGCATAGCTACAAAGTTTTCCCCTAAAGCAAGGATGTGGTTTAGAAGAACCGAGCAGCTTTTGGCAGCGGATGAATACGGATTGCTAGTTTTCTGCTTTGAAGAGTCATCAAAGACAATCTTTTCTTAAAGGAAAACACATCCACGAGTTAATCAAGGATATATATTTTTTTTTAAATTACATATTCTGTTCTATCACTGGGTCAAGCTCATGCTTAAAAACTGATTTCCACAGGCTGGAGAGCCGAGACAACACACCGCTGATTACATCAGCAGAGGAAAGAGGCGTGAAATCCAAAATTGAATTTGCATCTCTCTCTATCTCCCTCTCTCTTCATCCCTCTCTCCATCCCTCTCTCTCTCCATCCCTCTCTCCCTCCATCCCTCTCTCTCCATCCCTCTCTCTCCATCCCTCTCTCTCCATCCTCTCTCTCTCCCTCCCTCTCTCTCCATCCTCTCTCTCCATCCTCTCTCTCCATCCCTCTCTCTCCATCCCTCTCTCCATCCCTCTCTCTCTCCATCCATGTTTGAGATAGTAGGTTGAAGCTACAGAATCTGGATGACATGCTCAGATCACTCATATGTGTTCTCTTTAGGAATCTGTCCTTAGTTTACTTAAAGTTTGAGTCCCTGGGTACATGGTAAAATAGCTGTCTACTGTGTGCGTGTGTGTGTGTGTGAGTGCGTGTGTGTGTGTGTGCGTGTGTGTGTGTGTGTGTGTGTTTCATATATGTGCTTATATGTGCTGTGCAATCAAGGGGTCTTCTGCCCTTAAGTGAGTCTGATAGGACTCAGTGCTCAGAACGATCGCTCTCCACACACACACACACACACACACACGCACAGATATTTCAGCAATGTCAGCCACTTCTTCATCCACTGACCTGTGACAAACCAGATTTGACACCATTGCTGAGTGATCAGAACAACACATCACTTTGTTACGGCGACTATCAATACATTCAATGAAAGTATAATGTGTTTATGAAGCGGCAACCGGCGGGGGAGCCAACGCTGAACAAGCCGGCTGGCCTCCTGACAGCTCTCTCAAATAGCTTTTTAAGAATGTGAAAAATGTGAATCATGCAGTGGCGAGGAAACAAGTACCACCTTCCTCCTGAAGCTAGGGCTAATGCTATTATCAAGTGCTGCCGTCCTGTTTTTCCATACATTTTATGGACATTCATATGGACAAATCGACCCAGAATTTGTCTATTTTTTATAACACTGTTTTAATATCGGTCCTTTGCCCCTTTTAAAAGGACTCGACTGCTTTCACAAATGAGTGCAGGAGGGTTTATTTTATTTGACTTTATAAAGGACAAGAAATAGGTTAGCACAAGAGTAATACACGGTTAACGATATAATCGCAGGTGATTAAATTTTTAATGCAGCTATAAACCAGAACCGCAGCATTTTTTTTCCAACGGCCCAAGAATCTTCTGCTGTCTCACACACTCGTACCTAATTCCCTACTCACTCTATAGGAAACAAAGTTGAGTGCACTATTTAGTGCACTAACAATATGCTGAAAATCTGCTTGCTGAAACAAACCCATTACATGTCACAATAAATACGCACTAGTCAAGTAATTTTATTTCATTCTATCGATTAATAAATTGATCGTCGGTTCTTGATGGACTGTATGTCCCTGATATTTATCCTAATTATTAATTGGGCAACAACATCATATTTAGAGTCCCATGAGTGACTGAAAGAAAAATGGGAGTTTTTTATGGCTTGGTTAGGGAGCATGGGTTGTACACTTCAACCCCCTCCCCCAGACAGCACAACCGCCTTCCCTGCTCTGCTGGCAGCGGCAGGATGCTAACCTCCTCCACCAGTTTCTCATCCTGGACCTGACCCGCTTCCGGCATTCTGTCTTAATCTGCTGGAGGTTGGAGGATTTTCTGGCGCTCTGTGTCAAAACACCTTAACATCCTGACACAGCAGGTTGGTACTGAAGTGTGTAGTTGGCACTGAACTGTGGACACGGGGTTCCCCATCACCATTAGAGAGGCACATTCGGCCAAACACGGCGCTGGTGCTTCGTACAAGTGATTTTTAATGTCACACTGAGAGTGATTCCCAATTCCAGTGTGCCAAAGATTCTGCTGCAGTGTGCCACAACTGGCCCACGTGCCTCAGGTTTCTGACCACTGCATTGAAAGAATTTCTCTATTAAACTTTAAAATCATTTTTTAACTTTACTGTACATCTAAAAAATTTTTTTTTTTAAAAACCCTCATTTGTTCTGGGGTTCGGTATGACTGCACCTCATGGAGGACATTTTGTGCTCAGTCGAATCCCACGGCATGAATATCCACCTGGAAATGGGTTCAAATATCCGTGACCGCCTCGGTGACACGGGTTGTTAACCTTCAGCTGTTGCCAGATACTTCAGGATTTCTGCTGGTGGGTGACATACGGGTGCCGCACTCATCTCCGGCTTCCAGGAAATGTGCTTCCTGACTCGGCAAAAAAGGGCAGATTAGCCGGACATTTGGTATGGATGACAGACCAGCAGGGTTGGCAGAATTAGCCGAATAGCCACGCGGGGTCTTAAAATACTGTAATGCTTCCACTGGTCCTGGGATGAATTATTCCCATAGTCAAAGATCCGTTTGCACGTGCAGCGCCGCTGCCGCCTGATTGGCTGAGCAGACGATGGCATTTCAGTTGAACTGGTGTATTTAATAAAGCGCCAACCATTCCCTGCTCGGGGAATGTTGCCAACAGTCTTCACAGGAACTCTTCTGTTTGATCAAAACACCAGATGAAAGATGTACAGCATCTTTAATCCGTCATCCTCCCTTTGAAACTTTCAACCCCGACATTTCACTCCCGTTTCAGTCCCCTCGCAGCTCCACTGGTTTCAACCTTTTTCTTGATTACTCGCGTTTCTTACCAAAAGAACCGATCTTTGAACTCGCATCATGCTAAATCAGGAATAACAATGATAATAATAATAACAATAATAATAATAACAAGGATAAGGCGTTTTAGGTGGACAAAATTACAGCCAGGCTGGGAAATGAGCAACGAGAGGAGCAGCAAATTGGATGATGGCTCGCTGTTCCCAGAATAGAGGCTGGAGACCGAAGAGTGCTGAGGCAGCACCCTCCTGTTGAAGGCGTGTATTTATTCTCGGCAACCGCCAACTGCATCGATAACAGCGCGGGGTTTTATCCGAGATTTGGGAAAGGGTTTTTTTCTTCATGCATTTTGGTGCTGAAGGATTAAAATTTCCAGTGTGATGTTTTCATGGGACATTATGTGTGTTTTTTTTTTGCCGTTAGCCTTTCGCGGTTAAATAACATTAGCTGACAGTGTCTGACGGAAAAGGTGACACGAGCGGATGAAGTAATAACACGGGTGGATGTCTGGCGCTGAACCGACTTCATTGATAGGCTGAACGTCGGTTACACAACTGAGTACCGAACAGCCTTTCACTCCTGAAATGATGTTACGCAACAGAAATCTCCACCTTTTCCCACTAAACACTCCGGCCGTGCCGCAGCCTGCGAACACAAACGACATCTCCAACTCCGAGTGGACCAAAAATGATGACTTGGCGCGACAGGCTGGCAGGCCGCCACGCCTGCATTACAGAGTGGCCAAAATGGTCATCGGGACGTTCATTATCATCCCTGATTTCTTGGCATGCGTGCAAGCGTCAGTGTGATGGAAGGAGCCAGGTTGTGTTTCTAACCCCCCCCCAACATCCCCAGCCACTCCAGCAGGTGAGAAATGCTGCCAATGATTTACCATGAGGGGCTCTTGTCTTTCTCTCACCGTAACAAACGACACAAATGTTGCCCCCCCCGGGCTGCTGCAATGGGGGTGGTTGGGTGGAACTGGTGCGTGCAGGCGTTGCCAAATTGAAACAAACACTCCCTCTTGTGGGCCCCCGTCCTGCTGCGTCCACCGAGGCTGATTAGCTTTGACAAATGTGCGTTCGCGGCCCCCTCTAAACCAGATCAAACTACTGTATTTGAGTGTGTGTGTGTGTGTGTGTGCTAATTGAAACATGCACTAAGGGGGGAAGACAAATACTGTGGGGTGGTGTAAGAAACAGCATTTAGGACAAGTGTGCCTTGATTGGCCAGGAAGAGCTATTAGCACCTAATAAAGCGCTGCGTTCAAGAGGCTCTGTGCTGTAGCTGAAGCGGGAGCGTGAGCATCGTGTGTAACATCAGGGTTGAATCTGCTTGTGTCTGGGGCTCAAAACAAAACCCTCATTACACTTACAATGTCTTTAAGGATTCCTCTTTTTTTGAAGAAAGGGAATTCTTGACATCTGCGGGCAGAGCTCCCTATCTGCTCTCTCAAGGAGTTTCTGTCTCCTATCAAAAATCTCTTCCAGCTCGGGCCACGACAGGCGGCTGTCCTCTGAAGTCGGCACAGTCGGAGTGAGCCAGGCGGCGCGCACGTGCCAGGGCAAGCGCTTTGATATCAGGCCTGACGTAGCGAGCACAGGCAGATCCCAGGCACCTGAAGGCGCCCGTAAAATGTGCCACATAAAGTGATGCAGGGTTTTAAGCATCACAGCCAAATGTATCGATTAGATTTGATCAAGACCAACGACGCTGGAACGACCCACATCGATAGTTATGTAATTAGAGAACTTAAACAAAGGAAATTCTAATAAGGATTCTATTAATATTAATTTTCTTATAGATTACCAAAACAATTTCAAGAATAGAATCCCATGGTTTCATTATTCCAAGAGGATGAGGAGCACATGATGAAGCGTCTAAAGAAAGATGATGAAGAAGCAAGAGAATCAACTGAAGGCCTCAGTCAAATATGTGGAGTGAGGTGGGTGGGGGGGGGGGGAACGAGAGCAGATGTGAGGGAAATGAGGAGGAAGGGAACACGCACACAAGTCACAGAGAAGACGGAGGGAACGAGAGCGCAGGAGTGTTCCGGGCCAGATGAGGCTGGGAATCATCGGCGATTTATGGAGGCATTCCTAAATTGCTCACGGAAACGTGCAGGCGGCACTTTGGAGGGAATAATTCAAACAAGCAGAGACCCGGATCATCACGCCTCTCTTCTCTCCTCGCACCTCTTCAAGCCTCAAAGGAAGCTGAGCAGCATTCCAATTGACCTCTGCATTAACTCGCACATGGTGGTGGTGTGTGTGGTGTGTGTGTGTGTGTGTGGGGGGGGGGGGGGTGTCAATGCTCCACCTGAGGAAGACACAATTCTGCAAATTGTAAAGAGATTGCAGGCAAACATATGAGCCAGCTGACGACAAGACAAGACTCCCTGCCCTTCTCAACTCCGACCCCCCCCAGCATCCACCTCTCCCTGCCTTTTCTTTAGTGCCGACTGTGAGCCGTGTTCCATCCCCGCTCCCCCCGCCGCTCCTCTCGGCCATACGCCGTGGGTAGCTTCACGCCAGCAGCCATCACGCTCATCCTCTCCCACGTTGTGTCCCTCACCCTCCCTCCTCCGCCTGTCTCCGCCGTCACTTCCTTCCCGTCTCCCACGTCCCTCCCTCCGTTCCCTGGGCCTCTCCTTCCCTACGCCTCCCCTGCCTCCCGCCGAGTGCTGTGTCAGGTCTTTTCACCCTCAGCGGTGTGAAATGAGATTTGAATATGGCTGTCGGAGCACTGTGCCCCCCCCCCCCTTCCTTAGATACAGAGGAGGGCCCTCGTGGCCGCGAAGGAATGTGACCTGAAATGCACCAGGTCCAGAACCAGATAGTGATCTGGTGCTGTTGCTAATACTGTTGCTAGACCAGTCACGTCAGGCCAGTTTCTCTTCAACCATTTTCCACATTTGGGCTGAAATATGCAGAACATGTTTCTCAAGGGTGGGGAAATATCGTTTTGTCGGAATAACGTCAGCGCAAAAACAGGTTGACAGCCAGAATCTGACAACGAAAGAGTCTAACAGTGCAGTGGAGCACGGATGCTAACAGCTAACGGCTGGCACCGACTAAAGTTCCAGACGAGGACGCTCCTACGAAAGAGGCCGTCAGCAGAAGCAGGGGCCAATGTGAGTTCCAGTTCGCGCGGGTCTCCTACACCCATTTTTCTTCCACTTCTTCTAATTAATGGTTCCCCCCCCCAAAAAAATCACCCTTTTCAGCAAAACTGCGTGTGTCACAAGACAGAGGGTGAAGGCAACCCAGCCAGTGAGACAGTGAGCTAATTAAACAGCAAAAGGAAGGACAGCAGGTATTAGGAAGCACGAATCCAAGTTTATGGTGAAGCGCAAGGAAAGAGAGAGGAGAAGACTGCGCACGAGCTCCAAACTGCTGCGAAGGAAATGGCCATGAGGTGTCAAATATTGGCCTCATCCCCAGAGACAAACACTGGAGAGATAAAAAGGCCCCCGCCTTCACTGCTGCGTGCTTCACTGACGCTGCTGCAACGTGCGGTTTTAACAACCAGCTCGTACGTCACAGCCCGACGCCAGCGGCTACCAGGCGACGCGTCCGGTTTGCCCGGCAAATCAATCAAATATGGAAATAGCGCTTCAGGTGTTATCAACAAATGAGTCGTTTTTTTGCTAATGATTCATTATTTGATGTTTTCAAGCCTCTAGAACAAGAAGCTGCTTTGGAGCCATTTGTGCTAGCAGCCCGTGGAAAATGAATAACGCGGCTACACAACATCTATCATCTCGCACACTCCGACACTTCAGCACTTTTACGCAGATGTTGAGAAACTTGAGCGTCGCGCGGTTGATTTTTGGTACGCGTCCACGCCGTTCGTCTACATTTGGGCGCGACGTTGCGTTGATAGCGCAGATGTGGGAGGGCGGAAATAAACTGCAGGACTTCGATACTCCCATCTGCTCCCAGGCCCCCTCCCCACATTAGGCCTACTTTATTCACATTCCCTCTCCTGTTGGGGTTTCTGGTTTGTGTCTGTCTTTGGCCTGCAGGGGGTGCTGTGGAGCACAATTGGGTGCAGCTGGCACTGCAGGCGGGCGCACCTGTAGGCCATTTACATCTTGCTGCCTATTTAAGCAGGTGGTGCCCGCCTGTCAGTGCCGGGGTGTCTGTTCACGGTCCTGAGTGTGTCAGTTTGTCTGGTGAGGCTGGTTGGTTGTCTCCCTTGTCGTTTGTTGATGCACTGCGTTTCCTGGAGGGTCGCTCCTGTCCCCGAGTCTAGGAGGACTGCCTCTGTCTTTAGCGTCTCGAGGCACGTTCGCGGTCTTCGTGCTGTTTGCTGGACTGGTGAGTGTGTCGCGCCGGACTCCCGAGTTCTCCGCAGTAGGGGGACTGCGTCTGGTTGGGGACTCGCCGATGCACCTGTGACGGGCGGACGCTGCCTCCCCATCCCCCTGTGGTCCAGGAGGACTGTTTCCTGTCGTCAGTGTGTGCTCCCCCCCCTGTAAATAAAGCTGTTGACCACTCCACCACTGTGTCCTGGCCTGCGTTCGGGTCCTCTACAACCACGTATCGTAACATCTCCATCTCTTAGCTCTTAGCCTCTTCCTCCGTCTCCTGACTCTGTTGCATCTTTCTCCGGGCAACCATTTCCCCCCTTAATGGATTTATCCAGCTTTCTTCACTAAACGTTGCCTTTTAATTAAGAATCTGTTAGATGGCGTGTTCCCCTGACTCAGGCGGTCAGTTTCCTTCCATAAAAATTGACGGACTTAAAGACGAAATGCCTCCAGCCGTTATTGATTCCTGACATAATAATGAGGACGCAGGTTGTTTCTCCGATGGCTCAAAATGCTTCTTCCTGAACGTCTGCAAAGAGAAAAAAGTTGCATCTTTTCAAGAGGGAACACTCGGGATCAAAAATCCAGACTCGATGTCACATTGATGCGTAGGTCAAAGGAGTGCCAATCAGTGGGAGGACGTGCGCCACCTGACCTCCACACACGGGTTCAAGGTTCCAGGAGGAATCGGAAGGTCAAACTCAGGTCAGAGAAACGAGACGAGGGGAAAAATGAAGATGAGGAGTCTCGTGAAAGACAATGATGAAAGACGTCACTCCGAGCCACGGAGAGAAGGAGCGCTCCAGATCGGAGAACAGCTTGCACGGTGCACGTGAGGCTTCCGGCTCTGGAGCGTCACAGGAGCGTGACCCGTTCAGAGATGGTACCACTGTATCAGAATGACAGTGAAACTAGGAAGATAAGACCAAAATAAAGATGATTAAAATCAAAACAGCGCTCCATTATCCCCGCAGCGCGTATATTAATATTTAGGCTTTGATTTTTGTTCAAAGCAGTGAGTCAGAGCCTCTCAACACTGCGAATGATGCAATAAACAGAAGAGGGAGGACAAAAAATCAGCATTTTGTGTGTTAGTCAGTGACGACGAGTCATAAATGAAAGAATATGGGGGAAACGGATCTGGACCAAGTCGTCGCTCATTTATAATGTAAAAGGATTGCTGACGCGTGATTGGATGTTCAAAGAAACATCAAAGAACATTTCTGTAAATGTCGTTTATCTCACTTTTCCATTAAGTAGTAATGATTTGCTTATTTCTTCCAGTGACTGAGTAAAGAGCAGAATTGGATCCACATGCTCATCCGTGGACGTGCGAGTACAGGGACTTGTCTCGACAGTTATTCCAGCTCATTGCTGTCCAATTGACCGAGTTACAGTAATGTGGACAAGGACAGAAAAGAGCGTCGTAAAACACAGACTGTGCTGATAATGAACGAAGGTTCGCTTCGGCGAACTCGAGGAAATGCGAAGGCAAGACAGAAGACAAAGTGAAGCATTAAAACGCTGTTGTTTTTCATAGACAACATTTATTTCCAGCAGCAGGCTGACGAGTTATAATGCTAACAGGGGAGGAATTCCTGTCCTTCCTTGTTTGTTTACACTCAGGCTTGCTTTTTGTTGGAAATTCCTAAAGGATTTTTCCATTTTTCTTCCCGCAATATCAAAAGGAGCCAGCCGGCGCTTTGAGGTGAGCACGTTTTTGTCTGGCTCTGAAAGGCCGAATCATAAAATCTAATAAAGCAGTTAGTGTTTCGCAGGCTAGCATTTAGCCACCTGGCCTTTGACGCGGGTCGTCGAAAAAAAAACCTTTACAGCAAATGAAAGTAGGCGCAGTCTTCCTGGACGACAGGTTCCAGTAAGAGGAGACTACAGGGAGGAGTTATGTAGTGATAAAAGCAAAAATGAAAGAGCTTGGAGGAGAAGGGCAGAATTTCCGTAGCTGCGAGCGTCAAGGCCGTTCTGCACTGTCAGGCTGCAGCTCCCGCAGGAGCAGTTAACTGCATTAGGCCCGTCCGCCGGGGAGCGCTGAAGTGATTAGCTGTTCTTCAAGACAGCAGAGTCAAGATTCAGGACGCGCATCCGCACAGAGAACACCTTTGTGGTGTACGTGCCACGGAGGAAGCCCCCGCCACGCTGCCGTTACACAGACCTCATATATCTGCCCCTCAGTGACAGACTTGGAGACAAACTGGCTGCTCGAACTCAGCGGACTGATACGACTCTCGTAACCGTAACCACATGCATCCAGCGTTATTAATCACCTTATTACCATCTATCTCGCGCTGGCTCGGCACGCACGCTGGTCCTGGGGAGCGTGGGCATGTGCTCCGCGCCCTGTAAGTAATCTTCGGGAGGCCGGAGGCGAAAGCTACGGTCCAAATTCAATTATCCCAGACTTGGAAGCCGTTGAGCGACGACCTTACGCAAATGTCAAACTAAATGTATGTGCTTTCATTTGACATAATATCAGGATCTTGTTCAAAGAATAAATTCATCATGGAGCTTATTTGTCATGGACGGATGACATGTTTGATACTTCAACTCTGCTAATTTAGCCACTAACACTCGGGGACAACTAAAATAAAAATGGCGACTAAAATAAGAATGAAAGCCTCCTGACATAAAGTAGGTACGTCCAGAGGAGGGGGGGGGCTCCACGCCCAGATAGCGATGTGGATCTAATGGTGCCCATAAAGCTGCTGCACATTTTTTTTCAAAAATCCACCCAATTCTCACTTCAGGTGGCCTGGGGTGGTTAGCACGACTGCTATTAATGACTCAACAATGGCTGTAGGTGCCTGTGTGGTGTTCAGGGTGTGTGTGTGGTGTTCAGGGTGTGTGTGTGGTGTTCAGGGTGTGTGTGTGTGTGTGTTCAGGGTGTGTGTGTGGTGTTCAGGGTGTGTGTGTGGTGTTCAGGGTGTGTGTGTGGTGTTCAGGGTGTGTGTGTGTGGTGTTCAGGGTGTGTGTGTGGTGTTCAGGGTGTGTGTGTGGTGTTCAGGGTGTGTGTGTGTGTGTTCAGGGTGCCTGTGTGGTGTTCAGGGTGTGTGTGTGGTGTTCAGGGTGTGTGTGTGGTGTCCAGCGTTAGTCCCGGGCTCCAACCCCCCCGACCCCAGTTATCAATAAGCACTGCAAGGTGGAGAACAGGCAGATGTGTCCCAATCTGAGCTGTCTCAGGTGCAAGAAGAAGCACCTGTCACCCAGTCCTCAATCACCATGGAGGCGATCCTGCTTCAGGATACAGGTCTGAAGGGGGAAGGGGGGGGGGGTCACAAGTCTCTAGTATAATGGAGTCAGGTACGCAACCTGAGCCGCGGAAACATATTTATAAAGTATTTAAATGGCATTTTGACAGGTACGCTGCCACCTATAGATTTCTCCTAGGAACTGTTCAAGTTGCCAAGTTGGGGCGGGGGGGGGGGGGGGGGGGGGGGGGTCACAGCCCCTGGCCTTCAAATTTGACGTTGTTGGGCCTGGAGTGATGTCAGCTCCCATCAGCCACGTGGCCAGCTCAGCTGAAACCCCCGCCAGACTGGCGAACGCTTCCCCCTCTCCGGAGGGTAAACACACTCCCGATCGAGTGTGACCGCGCCAAATCGCCCGCAGAGGGCGGCGCTGAAATACCATTTGAAGTCTCCCAAAGGCAAACGCCAGCCTCGTCCACGCCGCAGCGCGCAGCGGCAGCAGAAGAAGAAGCGGCGCGACGCACACCTGCCCGAGCTGACAGGCAGGTGTTGCGTGAAACATTAGCTTCGCTTTAGTCCCGCTGAGACCTGAGACAGGCGCACACCTGCGCTAACGCATACAAACGCAGCGACAGAAAGGCAGCGTGCGGATATCAAAGAGACGACGCGCCCGCCGATCTTCAAAGGGCTTCATTTCAGTCCACCCTTCATTTCCCAGCCTCCCTTTACATCTCCATCTCCTCCGCTCGCCTGTCATTCCTGATGCCCTCTTTTTCATCCCGCCCTTTCTGTCGCTTCCTTTGGCTCCGCTGTGCCGCGCAGCAGCATTTCCACCTTGCCTGGCTCATGACGCTGACAATAACCGCTCTGATTGCTTCTTTTCCATGAAATATTGATGGAACGCTTCAGTCTTT
>NW_021821582.1:0-55627 GCF_901000725.2 Takifugu rubripes | reverse complement strand
TGGGATGTTACATAAGCCAATAGTCAAGTGAATAACAATTACCCAGGCCACAAAACCCTTAACGTTGGTTTATTGATATGACTTTATGTAAAACGTAATGTTCTCTGGGGAGGCCCCATCACACAAACTCCATCCACCTGACCAAGAGTAATGCCGCTGGAGCCACACTGAAAAATGATCAGTATGACACAACCCCTCACCTTGTTGCCAAGTTTGGCATAAAGTTGGTTGTGGTGAGTTGTGTCTGCTTCGCCTGTGGGTTTGCCGAGGTTACAGCAATTGGGCCCACCTGCAGAAGAAGCAGTGTCTTCATACCATCACAAAGACTTTTTGCAGTGTTGAATCTGATGATCGTTCGACTGTTACCTCTTTTTCTTCTCACCTGAGGTATGTGGCCACAGTGCAGTCTGGGTTCCTGATAGCAATGCTTTGTGGAGTCCCTATGTGCTTGGCAGCGTCCCCCAAGCCAAAGATGTCCATAACTAGTTAACTAACTAGTTCTTCTCCCGGCGAGGATGGCGCTTCGGACAGTGGGAAGGTGTCTGTGGAACTTTCAGAGAAACCATGCTAAGGTACCATAGTTCAATGTTTAAGGAATATGTATATATATATATATTATATATATAATTTTTTTTTTTTTTTTGAGTGGAACTCTCGACGTTCACATTATGTAAGTGGACAAAAATCGGTCGCCTGCAACCAGAATTAGAGGATTTCTTCAGCGCAGATAACTAATAACGGTGAAAGTATCGGGGGAAATTTGAAAATTAATGTCGTATAATTGATCAATATTTTTATACAAGGATAGGAGCAGATATGTGGATACTGACTGCAGTACAGTACTTCCTTGTCCACTGAGTGGCGTTGTTTAGCTAACACCCTTTTTACATTCTTGACATCTACAGTATATTAAGGCGCGCAATTTAATCATTGTTTCCTTTATAGACAGTCACTGTCAGAGGTTTCAGGTTGAAAACGACCAGCCCAGTTGAAGTGAGCCATTTAGATCATTTAGTTCTAACCGTGCAGAGTGTGATGAAGACGTTTTTTTGACACGCATTCATCTGTTCAGATCTTTTGTGGTCTTTTTTGTTTTTTTCTGAGCAAAAATGGCAGGAAGAAACAGTTAACTTTCATTTCTCAAGACATACTGATCAAATGTATTAAAAGTTGAATCCCAAAGTTGTTGAACTCTTCATTTATTTCAGTATCAAGTGTGTTTAGTAATGATCTCCCACCAGAACACACTCCCAAAATTATCATCAGTGATCTTATTAATCTGTCACTAAAATGCGAAGCTGAGCAAGTCCAAACGCTTCATTTTGCGTTCATCAGAACTTAAAAATTGTAACGTCACTAATATGAACAGCAAAGATGGAAACTTTCTCAGTATTATTCTATTATCCTTTTATTATCTTTATGCGAGATTACAGCGTCTGCCTCTGAGGATGAGTTGTGTGTTGTAGTGAGTTTGCTATGGAATAAGTACATTTCCCAGCAGGTTTATGACATGTTTGTGTGTTCAGTTCAGTTTGCAGAGGAACATATTAGGAGACACAGGACAGTTTGTGTTGAAATAGAAGCATTGTGGTAAATTCCATCAGCCTCACTTATCGGTCAGGTTATGGTACTGCAGCAATACCAGCCGCCAGCTCTTCGCACGGAAGCCTAAAAAGGTGTCCATTTTCTCCCCGTGGTGTCGCCAACGCTGGCGTAATACAGGTCTACACAGGTGTGATGGTCAAACTTTAAATACAGAAATAATTCATGTGATTGTGTATTCAAAGCACCTTTGTCACAGCACCTTTTGAAAGGTTAAAGATCAAAGTAAATTTGTTTAATAAGGGTCAGAGCCTTAGCAGCAAAGCTCCAGAAGTTAACATTTAAACATTAGTTAAACAAAATCAGCTAAGAGACAAACAAAAAGAAACAAGCTCTAACATGGTTCAAGTCAACGTTGAAGTAAAAGGGCTGAACGGCGCCTTCTACGAGGTGAGGCGCTGCTAAATTTAGAGATGATCTCAGCAAAAGCACCTGTATACTTAATATTCACTAGCTCACAGCTGCCATGCACACACTTGTTAGATCAATACTGTTAAGAATTTTAAACTTATTTAACCACGATGTGTTTGAATGTTGTCAATACTGTGACTGGTTCTTTCTCTTTAGGCCCAAATCAAGTCCATTTCTGAAAAGCTACTGGCAGTAGTTTATGAAAACAAGTAAGTTTAATGTTTTTTCTTTATACATCTTAAACCTCTGGAGTGTATTGATGTATTATTCAGTTTGATTATTGACTATATATTATCTATAGTCCACAGGAGGAAGTTGAGGTATATTGCGACTCTGTGCGGCTGCCTCCTCCAAATTTTCCTTTAACGTGGCTGTTGGAGATGAGGTGGAGGTGAGAACTACCAGTATAACTGATGATTCAATTAATTCAGGTCTGGTAGTTGTAGTTTACCAGTTTTTATGTCCATTGTCTCACAGGTTTTCTCCAGGCTCAGTGATCAGGAACCATTTGGCTGGTGGCAGGCACTGGATCACAATGATTATAGGAGAGGTAATTCAGATGTTGCTGCAGAATCAGAAGTCCTTACTCAGAAGCTGGAGTGGATTATTTTAAAAAAGCACAAAAAATAATTCAGCTTGACTGATAATTATTCATTTTCAGAAGGGTATGGTAATAAAAAGCTTCCTTTCTTACACTTTTCCCAGTGGTATCTGATTGAATACAAGGATGGATTCCAGGAGTTTGTAAATCAGGGTCCATCAGAACAAGAACACAAACACTTTCTGCACCATAGAAATGCTCGTGCAGATCTTCTGGTCAGAAGAACCAACAGTCAGACTGCAGGTGAGTGCTCAGAGCGTACGCTCCACATAGGTCTCACGAAGAATTGCACAAGCAGATGTGAAAGTGCTGGCTTTGACAGCTGTCAACCACATGTGATCCATGTCTTCCTCTGCCTGGCCATTTAGAAGGAGCAGTGCCAATGCACAACCAGAGACCGAGGATAAGGGCTGTCAGACTGAAAGCCGATGACGGTCACCCAACGAAATGTGCTGGTCCCAGCGAGCAAAGGGCCCACGCGACATTCAACAGCAGCTTGCAACACCAGAACTGTCCGAGCAGTGAGGCCCACGGCGGTCAGCCACCAGACTCTGGTGAGAAGAAATTAACCCATAATTCACATGTGAAAGCAATAGAGAAGATGGTGATGATCATGACGATGGTGATGATGGTGTTTCTGAACAGGCGAACACACTGAAGAATTGTGGCAATCTGACGAAGACCAGCCAGTCTGGACTCTGAAATGTAAGTATCTGTCTTTGTTGTGAAATGAATGCAAGTCACAGGAAGGTAGAAAATTCTGAACACTAACAGACTTTTATAAAATGTGTTCTAGTTGATCCCAAGCCTCCAAAGGCCAGCAAATCCGCCCGTCGTCGTCGTCGCAACGGCCAGCGTCAACTGCGTGATTACAGCATGGATGATGAGTACGATGACGAAGAAATTAGGATGACCCCACAGGGACTCTGCCTATTCCGATTGTTTGGCAGTCGATGGGTGGCAATGGCCTAATCAGTTTTTCTTTTTGGAATACAGTGATCCCTCGTTTATCGCGGGAGTTGTGTTCCAAACTAACACGCGAAAAGTGAAATCCGTGAAGTAGTCAGCTTTATTTTTATTTGTATTTTACAATGCAATACTGAACTATAGAATGAAACCAAAATCAAAACCTGTTTAAAGCCCAAAATTTGTTTCAAACAATAATTTTAATATAGTAATCAAGGTTGGAAACATTGTCACTCGCGTATTCCCAGTCCCAGCTGTGCCTCTTCGTCCTGACTCCGCTCCGCTGGAGCGTCTTTCTACTGGAGGCGCAGGAGTCTTTCTCCCAGAGAAGAACATTGTTATGGGTAGTTGTTGGCGCTCTTTCTTTTTCTGAGCAAGAAGATTTTTATAAACGGATATGCCACCTTCGATTATATTTGAGAACTGCAACGAACGACTCGCAAAAAAAAATCCGTGAAGCAGCGAAGCCGTGAAAGATGAAACGCGATATAGCGAGGGATCACTGTATTTCCTTTTTAATGATCCTTTTTTTTCCTGAACTTCATGAATATTTGTGAATAAAATCTGAATATACTCCGGTCTTTGTGATGATTTGAGTCAATTTGGAGAAATTCAAATGCAATAAAAGCCAAACCTTAATTCTTTTAACCCCAATTCTTAGATCTCGAACATTATATTCTTATTATATTAAAGATAAACCTCTGACATAGAATATGTAAGTGCAAACTGACAAACAGAAGATAAGTGCCATGCCAGTAAATGACCGCACGGAGTGCCACTTTCTCCAGAATTAATGGCACTGTTCGTCAAAGGGAGCCCTGAGAAATATCAAAATGTCTTAGTCTTAATTTGTCTCATTCAGTTCAATTCATTTCATTCAACAAAATATCTTTGTCTTATTAAAAACAAAAAACTAATCATAGTACATTGAGATCTTTTGTCCCCCAGAATAAAAGACAATAAAATACTGCAAACACATTCAGTTATATAGCAGAATTCATTCACAGCTTATAAATAACCCAACATGTAATTGCAACACAATTACAAACTAGATATACACCGAAATATATACATTATCATTTTGGGATGTTACATAAGCCAATAGTCAAGTGAATAACAATTACCCAGGCCACAAAACCCTTAACGTTGGTTTATTGATATGACTTTATGTAAAACGTAATGTTCTCTGGGGAGGCCCCATCACACAAACTCCATCCACCTGACCAAGAGTAATGCCGCTGGAGCCCACACTGAAAAATGATCAGTATGAAAACATTCCCCTCACCTTGTTGCCAAGTTGGCATAAAGTTGGTTGTGGTGAGTTGTGTCTGCTTCGCCTGTGGGGTTTGCCGAGGTTACAGCAATTGGGCCCACCTGCAGAAGAAGCAGTGTCTTCATACCATCACAAAGACTTTTTGCAGTGTTGAATCTGATGATCGTTCGACTGTTACCTTTTTTCTTCTCACCTGAGGTATGTGGCCACAGTGCAGTCTGGGTTCCTGATAGCAATGCTTTGTGGAGTCCCTATGTGCTTGGCAGCGTCCCCCAAGCCAAAGATGTCCATAACTAGTTAACTAACTAGTTCTTCTCCCGGCGAGGATGGCGCTTCGGACAGTGGGAAGGTGTCTGTGGAACTTTCAGAGAAACCATGCTAAGGTACCATAGTTCAATGTTTTAAGGAATATGTAGATATATATATATATATACATATATATATTTTTTTTTTTTTTGAGTGGAACTCTCGACGTTCACATTATGTAAGTGGACAAAAATCGGTCGCCTGCAACCAGAATTAGAGGATTTCTTCAGCGCAGATAACTAATAACGGTGAAAGTATCGGGGGAAATTTGAAAATTAATGTCGTATAAAGTTGATCAATTATTTTTATACAAGGATAGGAGCAGATATGTGGATACTGACTGCAGTACTTCCTTTGGCCACTGAGTGACGTTGTTTCGCTAACACCCTTTTTACATTCTTGACACCTATATTTAAGGCGCGCAATTTAATCATTGTTTCCTTATAGACAGTCACTGTCAGAGGTTTCAGGTTGAAAACGACCAGCCCAGTTGAAGTGAGCCATTTAGATCATTTAGTTCTAACCGTGCAGAGTGTGATGAAGACGTATTTTTTTGACACGCATTCATCTGTTCAGATCTTTTGTGGTCGTTTTTGTTTTTTTTCTGAGCAAAAATGGCAGAAAACAGTTTAACTTTTCATTTCTCAAGACATACTGATCAAATGTATTAAAAGTTGAATCCAAAGTTGTTGAACTCTTCATTTATTTCAGTATCAAGTGTGTTTAGTAATGATCTCCCACCAGAACACACTCCCAAAATGTATCATCAGTGATCTTATTAATCTGTCACTAAAATGCGAAGCTGAGCAAGTCCAAACGCTTCATTTTGCTGTTCATCAGAACTTAAAAATTGTAACGTCACTAATATGACAGCAAAGATGGAAACTTTCTCAGTATTATTCTATTATCCTTTTATTATCTTATGCGAGATTACAGCATCTGCCTCTGAGGATGAGTTGTGTTTGTAGTGAGTTTGCTATGGAATAAGTACATTTCCCAGCAGGTTTATGACATGTTTGTGTGTTCAGTTCAGTTTGCAGAGGAACATATTAGGAGACACAGGACAGTTTTGTTTGAAATAGAAGCATTGTGGTAAATTCCATCAGCTCCACTTATCGGTCAGGTTATGGTACTGCAGCAATACCAGCCGCCAGCTCTTCGCACGGAGCCTAAAAAGGTGTCCATTTTCTCCCCGTGGTGTCGCCAACGCTGAGCTTAATACAGGTCTACACAGGTATGATGGTCAAACTTTAAATACAGAAATAATTCATGTGATTGTGTATTCAAAGCACCTTTGTCACAGCACCTTTTGAAAGGTTAAAGATCAAAGTAAATTTGTTTAATAAGGGTCAGAGCCTTAGCAGCAAAGCTCCAGAAGTTAACATTTAAACATTAGTTAAACAAAATCAGCTAAGAGACAAACAAAAGAAACAAGCTCTAACATGGTTCAAGTCAACGTTGAAGTAAAAGGGCTGAACGGCGCCTTCTACGAGGTGAGGCGCTGCTAAATTTAGAGATGATCTCAGCAAAAGCACCTGTATACTTAATATTCACTAGCTCACAGCTGCCATTGCACACACTTGTTAGATCAATACTTGTTAAGAATTTTAAACTTATTTAACCACGATGTGTTTGAATGTTGTCAATACTGTGACTGGTTCTTTCTCTTTAGGCCCAAATCAAGTCCATTTCTGAAAAGCTACTGGCAGTAGTTTATGAAAACAAGTAAGTTTAATGTTTTTCTTTATACATCTTAAACCTCTGGAGTGTATTGATGTATTATTAGTTTTGATTATTGACATATATTATCTATAGTCCACAGGAGGAAGTTGAGGTGTATTGCGACTCTGTGCGGCTGCCTCCTCCAAATTTTTCCTTTAACGTGGCTGTTGGAGATGAGGTGGAGGTGAGAACTACCAGTATAACTGATGAATTCAATTAATTCAGGTCTGGTAGTTGTAGTTTACCAGTTTTTATGTCCATTGTCTCACAGGTTTTCTCCAGGCTTTGTGATCAGGAACCATTTGGCTGGTGGCAGGCATGGATCACAATGATTATAGGAGAGGTAATTCAGATGTTGCTGCAGAATCACAAGTCCTTACTCAGAAGCTGGAGTGGATTATTTTTAAAAAAGCACAAAAAATAATTCAGCTTAACTGATAATTATTCATTTTCAGAGGGATGGTAATAAAAAAGCTTCCTTTCTTACACTTTTCCCAGTGGTACCTGATTGAATACAAGGATGGATTCCAGGAATTTGTCAAATCAGGGTCCATCAGAAATAAGAACACGAACACTTTCTGCACCATAGAAATGCTCGTGCAGATCTTCTGGTCAGAAGAACCAACAGTCAGACTGCAGGTGAGCGCTCAGAGCGTACGCTCCACATAGGTCTCACGAAGAAGTGCACAAGCAGATGTTAAAGTGCTGGCTTTCACAGCTGTCAACCACATGTGATCCATGTCTTCCTCTGCCTGGCCATTTAGAAGGAGCAGTGCCATGCACAACCAGAGACCGAGGATAAGGGCTGTCAGACTGAAACCGATGACGCTCACCCAACAAAATGTTCTGGTCCCAGCGATCAAAGGGCCCACGCCACATTCAATAGCAGCTTGCAACACCAGAACTGTCCGAGCAGTATGGCCAACGGCGGCCAGCCACCAGACTCCGGTGAGAATAAATGAACCCATAATTCACATGTGAAAGCAATAGAGAAGATGATGATCATCATGACGATGGTGATGATGGTGTTTCTGAACAGGCGAACACACTGAAGAATTGTGGCAATCTGACGAAGACCAGCCAGTCTGGACTCTGAAATGTAAGTATCTGGCTTTGTTGTGAAATGAATGCAAGTCACAGGAAGGTAGAAAATTCTGAACACTAACAGACTTTTATAAAATGTGTTCTAGTTGATCCCAAGCCTCCAAAGGCCAGCAAATCCGCCCATCGTCGTCGTCGCAACGGCCAGCGTCAACTGCGTGATTACAGCATGGATGATGAGTACGATGACGAAGAAATTAGGATGACCCCACAGGGACTCTGCCTATTCCGATTGTTTGGCAGCCGATGGGTGGCAATGGCCTAATCAGTTTTTCTTTTTGGAATACAGTGATCCCTCGTTTATCGCGGGAGTTGTGTTCCAAAACTAACACGCGAAAAGTGAAATCCGTGAAGTAGTCAGCTTTATTTTTATTTGTATTTTACAATGCAATACTGAACTATAGAATGAAACCAAAAATCAAAACCTGTTTTAAAGCCCAAAATTTGTTTAAAACAATAATTTTAATATAGTAATACAAGGTTGGAAACATTGTCACTCGCGTATTTCCCAGTCCCAGCTGTGCCTCTTCGTCCTGACTCCGCTCCGCTGGAGCGTCTGTTTCTACTGGAGGCGCAGGAGTCTTTCTCCCAGAGAAGAACATTGTTATGGGTAGTTGTTGGCGCTCTTTCTTTTTCTGAGCAAGAAGATTTTTATAAACGGATATGCCACCTTCGATTATATTTGAGAACTGCAACGAACGACTCGCAAAAAAAAATCCGTGAAGCAGCGAAGCCGTGAAAGATGAAACGCGATATAGCGAGGGATCACTGTATTTCCTTTTTAATGATCCATTTTTTTTCCTGAACTTCATGAATATTTGTGATATTGTGAATAAAATCTGAATATACTCCGGTCTTTTGTGATGATTTGAGTCAATTTGGAGAAATTCAAATGCAATAAAAGCCAAACCTTAATTCTTTTAACCCCAATTCTTAGATCTCGAACATTATATTCTTATTATATTAAAGATAAACCTCTGACATAGAATATTTCAGCGCAAACTGACAAACAGAAGATAAGTGCCATGCCAGTAAATGACCGGAAAGTGGCGCACTTTCTCTCAGAATTAATGGCACTGTTCGTCAAAGGGAGCCCTGAGAAATATCAAAATGTCTTAGTCTTAATTTGGCTCATTCAGTTCAATTCATTTCATTCAACAAAATGATTAGATTAGATTAGATTCAACTTTATTGTTATTGCACATGTACAGGTACAGAGCAACAAAATGCAGTTTAGCATCTAACCAGAAGTGCAAAAGAAGCAGCAAGTGAGGATAATAACTTAATAAATACAGTATGGCGGTTAAAATGATCTTTGTCTTATTAAAAACAAAAAAAACAATCATAGTACATTGAGATCTTTTGTCCCCCAGAATAAAAGACAATAAAATACTGCAAACACATTCAGTTATATAGCAGAATTCATTCACAGCTTATAAATAACCCAACATGTAATTGCAACACAATTACAACTAGATATACACCGAAATATATACATTATCATTTTGGGATGTTACATAAGCCAATAGTCAAGTGAATAACAATTACCCAGGCCACAAAACCCTTAACGTTGGTTTATTGATATGACTTTATGTAAAACGTAATGTTCTCTGGGGAGGCCCCATCACACAAACTCCATCCACCTGACCAAGAGTAATGCCGCTGGAGCCCACACTGAAAAATGATCAGTATGACAAACATTCCCCTCACCTTGTTGCCGAGTTTGGCATAAAGTTGGTTGTGGTGAGTTGTGTCTGCTTCGCCTGTGGGTTTTGCCGAGGTTACAGCAATTGGGCCCACGTGCAGAAGAAGCAGTGTCTTCATACCATCACAAAGACTTTTTGCAGTGTTGAATCTGATGATCTTTCGACTGTTACCCTCTTTTTCTTCTCACCTGAGGTATGTGGCCACAGTGCAGTCTGGGTTCCTGATAGCAATGCTTTGTGGAGTCCCTATGTGCTTGGCAGCGTCCCCCAAGCCAAAGATGTCCATAACTAGTTAACTAACTAGTTCTTCTCCCGGCGAGGATGGCGCTTCGGACAGTGGGAAGGTGTCTGTGGAACTTTCAGAGAAACCATGCTAAGGTACCATAGTTTGATGTTTTAAGGAATATGTATATATATATATATATATATATATATATATATTATTTTTATTTTTTTTTTGAGTGGAACTCTCGACGTTCACATTATGTAAGTGGACAAAAATCGGTCGCCTGCAACCAGAATTAGAGGATTTCTTCAGCGCAGATAACTAATAACGGTGAAAGTATCGGGGGAAATTTGAAAATTAATGTCGTATAAAGTTGATCAATTATTTTTATACAAGGATAGGAGCAGATATGTGGATACTGACTGCAGTACTTCCTTTGGCCACTGAGTGACGTTGTTTCGCTAACACCCTTTTTTCATTCTTGACACCTATATTTAAGGCGCGCAATTTAATTATTGTTTCCTTTATAGACAGTCACTGTCAGAGGTTTCAGGTTGAAAACGACCTGCCCAGTTGAAGTGAGCCATTTAGATCATTTAGTTCTAACCGTGCAGAGTGTGATGAAGACGTATTTTTTTGACACGCATTCATCTGTTCAGATCTTTTGTGGTCGTTTTTGTTTTTTTCTGAGCAAAAATGGCAGAAAACAGTTTAACTTTTCATTTCTCAAGACATACTGATCAAATGTATTAAAAGTTGAATCCAAAGTTGTTGAACTCTTCATTTATTTCAGTATCAAGTGTGTTTAGTAATGATCTCCCACCAGAACACACTCCCAAAATGTATCATCAGTGATCTTATTAATCTGTCACTAAAATGCGAAGCTGAGCAAGTCCAAACGCTTCATTTTGCTGTTCATCAGAACTTAAAAATTGTAACGTCACTAATATGACAGCAAAGATGGAAACTTTCTCAGTATTATTCTATTATCCTTTTATTATCTTTTGAGAGATTACAGCGTCTGCCTCTGAGGATGAGTTGTGTTTGTAGTGAGTTTGCTATGGAATAAGTACATTTCCCAGCAGGTTTATGACATGTTTGTGTGTTCAGTTCAGTTTGCAGAGGAACATATTAGGAGACACAGGACAGTTTTGTTTGAAATAGAAGCATTGTGGTAAATTCCATCAGCTCCACTTATCGGTCAGGTTATGGTACTGCAGCAATACCAGCCGCCAGCTCTTCGCACGGAGCCTAAAAAGGTGTCCATTTTCTCCCCGTGGTGTCGCCAACGCTGAGCTTAATACAGGTCTACACAGGTGTGATGGTCAAAATTTAAATGCAGAAATAATTCATGTGATTGTGTATTCAAAGCACCTTTGTCACAGCACCTTTTGAAAGGTTAAAGATCAAAGTAAATTTGTTTAATAAGGGTCAGAGCCTTAGCAGCAAAGCTCCAGAAGTTAACATTTAAACATTCGTTAAACAAAATCAGCTAAGAGACAAACAAAAGAAACAAGCTCTAACATGGTTCAAGTCAACGTTGAAGTAAAAGGGCTGAACGGCGCCTTCTACGAGGTGAGGCGCTGCTAAATTTACAGATGATCTCAGCAAAAGCACCTGTATACTTAATATTCACTAGCTCACAGCTGCCATTGCACACACTTGTTAGATCAATACTTGTTAAGAATTTTAAACTTATTTAACCACGATGTGTTTGAATGTTGTCAATACTGTGACTGGTTCTTTCTCTTTAGGCCCAAATCAAGTCCATTTCTGAAAAGCTACTGGCAGTAGTTTATGAAAACAAGTAAGTTTAATGTTTTTTCTTTATACATCTTAAAGCTCTGGAGTGTATTGATGTATTATCAGTTTTGATTATTGACATATATTATCTATAGTCCACAGGAGGAAGTTGAGGTGTATTGTGACTCTGTGCGGCTGCCTCCTCCAAATTTTTCCTCTAACGTGGTTGTTGGAGATGAGGTGGAGGTGAGAACTACCAGTATAACTGATGATTTAAGGATGACTCAGGTCTGGTAGTTGTAATTTACCAGTTTTTATGTCCATTGTCTCACAGATTTTCTCCAGGCTCAGTGATAAGGAACCATTTGGCTGGTGGCAGGCACGGATCAAAATGATTATAGGAGAGGTAATTCAGATGTTGCTGCAGAATCACAAGTCCTTACTCAGAAGCTGGAGTGGATTATTTAAAAAAAAAAGCACAAAAAATAATTCAGCTTGACTGCTAATTAATCATTTTCAAGGGGTTGGTAATAAAAAAGCTTCCTTTCTTACACTTTTCCCAGTGGTACCTGATTGAATACAAGGATGGATTCCAGGAGTTCGTCAAATCAGGGTCCATCAGGAATCAGAATAAGAACACTTTCTGCACCATAGAAATGCTCGTGCAGATCTTCTGGTCAGAAGAACCAACAGTCAGACTGCAGGTGAGTGCTCAGAGCGTACGCTCCACATAGGTCTCACGAAGAACTGCACAAGCAGATGTGAAAGTGCTGGCTTTGACAGCTGTCAACCACATGTGATCCATGTCTTCCTCTGCCTGGCCATTTAGAAGGAGCAGTGCCATGCACAACCAGAGACCGAGGATAAGGGCTGTCAGACTGAAGCCGATGACGGTCACCCAACGGAATGTGCTGGTCCCAGCGAGCAAAGGGCCCACGCGACATTAAACAGCAGCTTGCAACACCAGAACTGTCCGAGCAGTGAGGCCCACGGCGGTCAGCCACCAGACTCCGGTGAGAATAAATTAACCCATAATTCACATGTGAAAGCAATAGAGAAGATGATGACGATCATGACGATGGTGATGATGGTGTTTCTGAACAGGCGAACACACTGAAGAACTGTGGCAATCCGACGAAGACCAGCTGGTCTGGACTCTGAAATGTAAGTATCTGGCTTTGTTGTGAAATGAATGCAAGTCACAGGAAGGTAGAAAATTCTGAACACTAACAGACTTTTATAAAATGTGTTCTAGTTGATCCCAAGCCTCCAAAGGCCAGCAAATCCGCCCGTCGTCGTCGTCGCAACGGCCAGCGTCAACTGCGTGATTACACAATGGATGATGAGTACGATGACGAAGAAATTAGGATGACCCCACAGGGACTCTGCCTATTCAGATTGTTTGGCAGCCGATGGGTGGCAATGGCCTAATCAGTTTTTGTTTTTGAAATATTTCCTTTTTAATGATCCATTTTTTTCGTGAACTTCATGAATATTTGTGATATTTGTGAGTAAAATCTGAATATACGCCGGTGTTTTGACACGATTTGAGTCAATTTGGAGAAATTCAAATGCAATAAAAGCCAAACCTTAATTCTTTTAACCCCAATTCTTAGATCTCGAACATTATATTCTTATTATATTAAAGATAAACCTTTGACATAGAATATTTAAGCGCAAACTGACAAACAGAAGATAAGTGCCATGCCAGTAAATGACCGCACGGGAGCGCATTTTCTCCAGAATTAATGGCACTGTTTGTCAAAGGGAGCCCTGAGAAATATCAAAATGTCTTAGTCTTAATTTGTTTCTTTCAGTTCAATTCATTTCATTCAACAAAATAATCTTTGTCTTATTAAAAACAAAAAATAATCATAGTACATTGAGATCTTTTGTCCCCCAGAATAAAAGACAATAAAATACTGCAAACACTTTCAGTTATATAGCAGAATTCATTCACAGCTTATAAATAACCCAACATGTAATTGCAACACAATTACAAACTAGATATACACCGAAATATATACATTATCATTTTGGGATGTTACATAACCCAATAGTCAAGTGGTAGTCAACGTTGGTTTAGTGATATGACTTTATGTAAATATGACTCGACTCTGCAACATCGCGTGGACATCGGGGGCAGTGCCGCTGGATTGGCAGACCGGGGTGGTAGTCCCTCTTTTTAAGAAGGGGGACCGGAGGGTGTGTTCAACTATAGGGGGATCACACTCCTCAGCCTCCCTGGTAAGGTCTATTCAGGGGTACTGGAGAGGAGGGTCCGCCGGATAGTTGAACCTCGGATTCAGGAGGAGCAATGTGGTTTTTCGTCCTGGGCGTGGAACAGTGGACCAGCTCTACACCCTCAACAGGGTCTTTGAGGGTGCATGGGAGTTTGCCCAACCAGTCCACATGTGTTTTGTGGACTTGGAGAAGGCATTCGACCGTGTCCCTCGGGGGATCCTGTGGGGGGTTCTCCGAGAGTATGGGTGAGTTTGGTCCGAATTGCTGGCAGTAAGTCGAACTCGTTTCCGGTGAGGGTTGGTCTCCGCCAGGGCTGCCCTTTGTCACCGATTCTGTTCATAATTTTTATGGACAGAATTTCTAGGTGCAGTCATGGTGTTGAGGGGGTCCGGTTTGGTGACCTCAGGATCGGGTCTCTGCTTTTTGCGGATGATGTGGTCCTGTTGGCGTCATCGGCCCGTGACCTCCAATAACACTGGATCGGTTCGCTGCCGCATGTGAAGCGGCTGGGATGAAAATCAGCACCTCCAAATCCGAGGCCATGGTTCTCAACCGGAAAAAGGTGGAGTGCCTTCTCCGGGTCAAGGAGGAGATCCTGCCCCAAGTGGAGGAGTTCAAGTACCTCGGGGTCTTGTTCACGAGTGAGGGAAGAATGGAGCGGGAGATCGACAGGCGGATCGGTGCGGCGTCCGCAGTAATGCGGACTCTGCACCGGTCCGTAGTGGTGAAGAGAGAGCTGAGCCGAAAGGCGAAGCTCTCGATTTACCGGTCGATCTACCCTCACCTATGGTCATGAGCTTTGGGTAATGACCGAAAGAACAAGATCACGGGTACAAGTGGCTGAAATGAGCTTCCTCCGTAGGGTGGCTGGGCTCTCCCTTAGAGATAGGGTGAGAAGCTCTGCCATCCGGGAGGAGCTCGGAGTAGAGTCGCTGCTCCTCCGCGTTGAGAGGAGCCAGATGAGGTGGCTTGGGCATCTAGTTAGGATGCCCCCTGGACGCCTCCCTGGTGAGGTGTTCAGGGCATGTCCCTCCAGTAGGAGACCCCCGGGAAGACCCAGGACACGTTGGAGAGACTATGTCTCTCGACTGGTCTGGGAACGCCTGGGGATCCCTCCGGATGAGCTAGAGGAGGTAGCTGGGGAAAAGGAAGTCTGGGCTTCTCTCCTTAGGCTGCTGCCCCTGCAACCCGACCCCGGATAAGCGGTAGAGAATGGATGGATGGACTTTATGTAAATGTGAAACCTGCTGAGAGGTTTTGTTTGTCTTCTGAGTCTTTCGGTCTTGGTGCAGGTGCAATTGTGGTATTTTCTGATTCAGGCCTTGTTTGCTGGATTTGCCTCCCTTTGTGTGGACGGCAGAACCAGATCATGGTGGTCCTGGGATTAGCACAGGGATCACATCCTTAAACTTAGCTACAGCATTATCTGAAAGACATCTGCTATAGTAAGACTTTGTTCTGAGCATAGAAGAATCCTTAATCATAAATGTGAAAGTGATCAAAGAATGGTCTGACAGGAGGGGGTTCTGAGGGAACACTGACACATGTTCTACCTCAACACCATAAGTCAGAACTAGATCTAGGGTGTGGTTGAAGTTATGAGTTGGTTGGTTTATCTGCTGGAGGAAACCAACTGACTCAAGTAATGAAATGAAGCCATTTCTAAAGCTGCCATTTACAACGTCTACATGGATATTAAAGTCTCCAATGATAATGACTTTGTCCCTTCTAAGGACCAAGTCAGATAAGAAATCAGAGAACTCGGACAGGAACTCTGAATGTGGCCCAGCAGGGGGCCGATATACAACTACAAACAGAAGTGGCTTTTCTGCCTTCCAGTTCAGACGGGTGATGCCAAGAGTCAGGCTTTCAAATGAACTGAAGCCATGTTTTGGTCTAGGATTAATTAATAACTTGGAGTGATAGATTGCTGCCACTCCCCCTCCCCGACCAGTAACAGGAGGAATATGATAATTAAGATGGGTAGGAGGAGTAGATTCATTTAAGCTAACATACTCCTCCTGAAGCCAGGTCTCAGTAAGACAAAATAAATCAATGTGATGATCCGCTATCAGGTCGTGTACGAACAGGGATTTACACAGAAGAGATCTAATATTTAACAGTCCACACTTCATTGTGATATTAGTTTCTCCAATTTGTGCTTTTGTATTAATTTTAATAAGATTATGGTGATTGACTGCTCCCCTGCTCTGTGCTTGGTGAACTTTTAACTGTGGAACAGAGACTACCTCTATAGTGTTAAATATATTATTATTGGTGGATGAGGGTTCTATGGAAGCAGCAGAGAGGTGTGTAAGACTACAACTCTGCATCCTGGTCTGGACCCTGGATTGTCAGGTCAGTTTGGGTCTAATAAAATTAGCCAAATTAATAGAAATGAGAGAGGCACCATCCCGTGTGGGATGGACACCGTCTCTCCTAATCAGACCAGTTTTCCCCCAAAGGTGCTCCAATTGTCTATAAAGGCCACCTGGTTATCGGGGCACCACCGTGATAGCCAGCGACGAAGCGATGACATGCGGCTAAACATCTCTTTGCTGGCCAGATTGGGGAG
The DNA here is from genome assembly GCF_901000725.2 of Takifugu rubripes. NCBI lineage: Eukaryota > Metazoa > Chordata > Actinopteri > Tetraodontiformes > Tetraodontidae > Takifugu > Takifugu rubripes. The sequence goes on along the minus strand of NW_021821582.1, from coordinate 39,151 downwards.
GGGACCAGAGAATGCTACGGAGTCCCACATCGTTTTTGCGTAATTGCACACCGACTCTATGTTAATTTTGGTGACCTCCGACTGACTAAGCCGGGTGTCGTTGGCTCCGACGTGAATAATAACTTTACCAAATTTGCGTTTACGTCTCGCCAGCAGCCATAAATTTGCTTCTATGTCGCCCGCTCTGGCCCCCGGAATGCACCTAACTATGGTCGCTGGAGTCGGCTTCACGTAGCGCAAAACAGAGTCTCCAATTACCAGGGACGGTTTCTCAGCGGGTGTGTCGCCGAGTGGGGAAAAGCGGTTAGCCACGGGAAGCGGTTGGTGGTGCACCGTGGGCCTTTGGTTTGGGCTACGCTTCCTGCGAACCGTCACCCAGCCACCCTGGCTCGCCGGCTGCTCGGCTGCTGCCGGGGGACCGCTAGCTGTAGCTACGCTAGGCGGCTCCGCAGCAGCTAGCTTATCCTGGCTACCTGACGCAACTCCAGTTAACTCCAAGCTGCGGAACCGCGTCTCAAGCTCGCTAAGTCTCACCTCCATAGCCGTAAATTAACTACACTTTCTGTACCTATTCCCTCCACTCAATGAGGCAGAGGAGTAACTAAACATTTCATACGCTGAAGAGACAAAGACACCGGGTGAAACAGACGGTGAGGCCATGCTAATAGTCGGCGAAGCCCTGTATTTGTTTAATATGGATAGTTTCTCACTGTTGTTATCAGGTGACTACAATGTCCCAAGTGTTCGAATTTTAAGTAAAGTGAATACAACACACCAAGTGTTCAATATTAAGTAAAGTAAAGTGAAGACAACATCCCGTGCACAGTGCAACTAGCGAACGATTGAGAAGAATGGAACTGACGCAATACGTTAGCAGCAGGGGACAAAGGTGAGCGAGAGGAAGACCTTATGTCACAGCACCTTTTGAAAGGTTAAAGATCAAAGTAAATTTGTTTAATAAGGGTCAGAGCCTTAGCAGCAAAGCTCCAGAAGTTAACATTTAAACATTAGTTAACAAAATCAGCTAAGAGACAAACAAAAGAAACAAGCTCACATGGTTCAAGTCAACGTTGAAGTAAAAGGGCTGAACGGCGCCTTCTACGAGGTGAGGCGCTGCTAAATTTAGAATTGATCTCAGCAAAAGCACCTGTATACTTAATATTCACTAGCTCACAGCTGGCATTGCACACATTGTTAGATCAATACTTAGTTGTTAAGAATTTTAAACTTATTTAACCACGATGTCTTTGAATGTTGTCAATACTGTGACTGGTTCTTTCTCTTTAGGCCCAAATCAAGTCCATTTCTGAAAAGCTACTGGCAGTAGTTTATGAAAACAAGTAAGTTTAATGTTTTTTCTTTATACATCTTAAACCTCTGGAGTGTATTGATGTATTATTAGTTTTGATTATTGACATATATTATCTATAGTCCACAGGAGGAAGTTGAGGTATATTGTGACTCTGTGCGGCTGCCTCCTCCAAATTTTTCCTTTAATGTGGCTGTTGGAGATGAGGTGGAGGTGAGAACTACCAGTATAACTGATGATTCAATTAATTCAGGTCTGGTAGTTGTAGTTTACCAGTTTTTATGTCCATTGTCTCACAGGTTTTCTCCAGGCTTTGTGATCAGGAACCATTTGGCTGGTGGCAGGCACGGATCACAATGATTATAGGAGAGGTAATTCAGATGTTGCTGCAGAATCAGAAGTCCTTATTTAGAAGCTGGAGTGGATTATTTTAAAAAAGCACAAAAAATAATTCAGCTTGACTGCTAATTATTCATTTTCAGAGGAATGGCAATAAAAAAGCTTCCTTTCTTACACTTTTCCCAGTGGTACCTGATTGAATACAAGGATGGATTCCAGGAGTTTGTTAAATCAGGGTCCATCAGAAATAAGAACACAAACACTTTCTGCACCATAGAAATGCTCGTGCAGATCTTCTGGTCAGAAGAACCAACAGTCAGACTGCAGGTGAGCGCTCAGAGCGTACGCTCCACATAGGTCTCACGAAGAATTGCACAAGCAGATGTTAAAGTCCTGGCTTTGACAGCTGTCAACCACATGTGATCCATGTCTTCCTCTGTCTGGCCATTTAGAAGGAGCAGTGCAATGCACAACCAGAGACCGAGGATAAGGGCTGTCAGACTGAAGCCGATGACGCTCACCCAACGGAATGTGCTGGTCCCAGCGAGCAAAGGGCCCACGCGACATTCAATAGCAGCTTGCAACACCAGAACTGTCCGAGCAGTGAGGTCAACGGCGGCCAGCCACCAGACTCTGGTGAGAAGAAATGAACCCATAATTCACATGTGAAAGCAATAGAGAAGATGATGATCATCATGACGATGGTGATGATGGTGTTTCTGAACAGGCGAACACACTGAAGAACTGTGGCAATCCGACGAAGACCAACCAGTCTGGACTCTGAAATGTAAGTATCTGGCTTTGTTGTGAAATGAATGCAAGTCACAGGAAGGTAGAAAATTCTGAACACTAACAGACTTTTATAATATGTGTTCTAGTTGATCCCAAGCCTCCAAAGGCCAGCAAATCCGCCCGTCGTCGTCGTCGCAACTGCCAGCGTCAACTGCGTGATTACAGCATGGATGATGAGTACGATGACGAAGAAATTAGGATGACCCCACAGGGACTCTGCCTATTCCGATTGTTTGGCAGCCGATGGGTGGCAATGGCCTAATCAGTTTTTCTTTTTGGAATACAGTGATCCCTCGTTTATCGCGGGAGTTGCGTTCCAAAAATAACACGCGAAAAGTGAAATCCGTGAAGTAGTCAGCTTTATTTTTTATTTTTATTTTACAATGCAATACTGAACTGTAGAATGAAACCAAAAATCAAAACCTGTTTTAAAGCCCAAAATTTGTTTAAAACACTAATTTTAATATAGTAATACAAGGTTGGAAACATTGTCACACACGTATTTCCCAGTCCCAGCTGTGCCTCTTCGTCCTGACTCCGCTCCGCTGGAGCGTCTGTTTCTACTGGAGGCGCAGGAGTGTTTCTCCCAGAGAAGAACTTTGTTATGGGTAGTTGTTGGCGCTCTTTCTTTTTCTGAGCAAGAAGATTTTTATAAACGGATATGCCACCTTCGATTATATTTGAGAACTGCAACGAACGACTCGCAAAAAAAAATCCGTGAAGCAGCGAAGCCGTGAAAGATGAAACGCGATATAGCGAGGGATCACTGTATTTCCTTTTTAATGATCCATTTTTTTTCCTGAACTTCATGAATATTTGTGATATTTGTGAATAAAATCTGAATATACTCCGGTCTTTTGTGATGATTTAAGTCAATTTGGAGAAATTCAAATGCAATAAAAGCCAAACCTTAATTCTTTTAACCCCAATTCTTAGATCTCGAACATTATATTCTTATTATATTAAAGATAAACCTTTGACATAGAATATTTCAGCGCAAACTGACAAACAGAAGATAAGTGCCATGCCAGTAAATGACCGGAAAGTGACGCACTTTCTCCAGAATTAATGGCACTGTTCGTCAAAGGGAGCCCTGAGAAATATCAAAATGTCTTAGTCTCAATTTGTCTCATTCAGTTCAATTCATTTCATTCAACAAAATGATCTTTGTCTTATTAAAAACAAAAAAACAATCATAGTACATTGAGATCTTTTGTCCCCCAGAATAAAAGACAATAAAATACTGCAAACACTTTCAGTTATATAGCAGAATTCATTCACAGCTTATAAATAACCCAACATGTAATTGCAACACAATTACAAACTAGATATACACCGAAATATATACATTATCATTTTGGGATGTTACATAACCCAATAGTCAAGTGAATAACAATTACCCAGGCCACAAAACCCTTAACGTTGGTTTAGTGATATGACTTTGTGTAAATATGAAACCTGCTGAGAGGTTTTGTTTGCCTTCTGAGTCTTTCGGTCTTGGTGCAGGTGAAATTGTGGTATTTTCTGATTCAGGCCTTGTTTGCTGGATTTGCCTCCCTTTGTGTGGAGAGCAGAACCAGATCTTAGTCAAAAGCAGGATTTGTCTGCCCCTGTTGGTGCCTCCTTTGAACTTCCTCGAAGATTTGAAGCACTTTTAAAACACAAACACAGGAGCCAACAGCTTCAGTTGCAGGGTGACACCAAACTGACACTGAGCGTGATCAAAAATAGAAAAATAGATCATCTTTGATTTAGGAATAATTCCCACTCTGAAGGAACCAATGTGGCCCGTTTCGATCTTCGTACAGTCAACCACTGTGGACGTAATGTTCTCTGGGGAGGCCCCATCACACAAACTCCATCCACCTGACCAAGAGTACTGCCGCTGGAGCCCACACTGAAAAATGATCAGTATGACAAACATTCCCCTCACCTTGTTGCCAAGTTTGGCATAAAGTTGGTTGTGGTGAGTTGTGTCTGCTTCGCCTGTGGGGTTTGCCGAGGTTACAGCAATTGGGCCCACCTGCAGAAGAAGCAGTGTCTTCATACCATCACAAAGACTTTTTGCAGTGTTGAATCTGATGATCGTTCGACTGTTACCTCTTTTTCTTCTCACCTGAGGTATGTGGCCACAGTGCAGTCTGGGTTCCTGATAGCAATGCTTTGTGGAGTCCCTATGTGCTTGGCAGCGTCCCCCAAGCCAAAGATGTCCATAACTAGTTAACTAACTAGTTCTTCTCCCGGCGAGGATGGCGCTTCGGACAGTGGGAAGGTGTCTGTGGAACTTTCAGAGAAACCATGCTAAGGTACCATAGTTCAATGTTTTAAGGAATATGTATATATATATATATATATATATATATATATATATATATATATATATATATTTATTTATATATTTTTTTTGAGTGGAACTCTCGACGTTCACATTATGTAAGTGGACAAAAATCGGTCGCCTGCAACCAGAATTAGAGGATTTCTTCAGCGCAGATAACTAATAACGGTGAAAGTATCGGGGGAAATTTGAAAATTAATGTCGTATAAAGTTGATCAATTATTTTTATACAAGGATAGGAGCAGATATGTGGATACTGACTGCAGTACTTCCTTTGGGCACTGAGTGACGTTGTTTCGCTAACACCCTTTTTACATTCTTGACACCTACAGTATATTTAAGGCGCGCAATTTAATCATTGTTTCCTTTATAGACAGTCACTGTCAGAGGTTTCAGGTTGAAAACGACCAGCCCAGTTGAAGTGAGCCATTTAGATCATTTAGTTCTAACCGTGCAGAGTGTGATGAAGACGTATTTTTTTGACACGCATTCATCTGTTCAGATCTTTTGTGGTCGTTTTTGTTTTTTTCTGAGCAAAAATGGCAGAAAACAGTTTAACTTTTCATTTCTCAAGATATACTGATCAAATGTATTAAAAGTTGAATCCAAAGTTGTTGAACTCTTCATTTATTTCAGTATCAAGTGTGTTTAGTAATGATCTCCCACCAGAACACACTCCCAAAATGTATCATCAGTGATCTTATTAATCTGTCACTAAAATGCGAAGCTGAGCAAGTCCAAACGCTTCATTTTGCTGTTCATCAGAACTTAAAAATTGTAACGTCACTAATATGACAGCAAAGATGGAAACTTTCTCAGTATTATTCTATTATCCTTTTATTATCTTATGCGAGATTACAGCATCTGCCTCTGAGGATGAGTTGTGTTTGTAGTGAGTTTGCTATGGAATAAGTACATTTCCCAGCAGGTTTATGACATGTTTGTGTGTTCAGTTCAGTTTGCAGAGGAACATATTAGGAGACACAGGACAGTTTTGTTTGAAATAGAAGCATTGTGGTAAATTCCATCAGCTCCACTTATCGGTCAGGTTATGGTACTGCAGCAATACCAGCCGCCAGCTCTTCGCACGGAGCCTAAAAAGGTGTCCATTTTCTCCCCGTGGTGTCGCCAACGCTGAGCTTAATACAGGTCTACACAGGTGTGATGGTCAAACTTTAAATACAGAAATAATTCATGTGATTGTGTATTCAAAGCACCTTTGTCACAGCACCTTTTGAAAGGTTAAAGATCAAAGTAAATTTGTTTAATAAGGGTCAGAGCCTTAGCAGCAAAGCTCCAGAAGTTAACATTTAAACATTAGTTAAACAAAATCAGCTAAGAGACAAACAAAAGAAACAAGCTCTAACATGGTTCAAGTCAACGTTGAAGTAAAAGGGCTGAATGGCGCCTTCTACGAGGTGAGGCGCTGCTAAATTTAGAGATGATCTCAGCAAAAGCACCTGTATACTTAATATTCACTAGCTCACAGCTGCCATTGCACACACTTGTTAGATCAATACTTGTTAAGAATTTTAAACTTATTTAACCACGATGTGTTTGAATGTTGTCAATACTGTGACTGGTTCTTTCTCTTTAGGCCCAAATCAAGTCCATTTCTGAAAAGCTACTGGCAGTAGTTTATGAAAACAAGTAAGTTTAATGTTTTTTCTTTATACATCTTAAACCTCTGGAGTGTATTGATGTATTATTAGTTTTGATTATTGACATATATTATCTATAGTCCACAGGAGGAAGTTGAGGTGTATTGCGATTCTGTGCGGCTGCCTCCTCCAAATTTTTCCTTTAACGTGGCTGTTGGAGATGAGGTGGAGGTGAGAACTACCAGTATAACTGATGAATCAATTAATTCAGGTCTGGTAGTTGTAGTTTACCAGTTTTTATGTCCATTGTCTCACAGGTTTTCTCCAGGCTCAGTGATAAGGAACCATTTGGCTGGTGGCAGGCACGGATCAAAATGATTATAGGAGAGGTAATTCAGATGTTGCTGCAGAATCATAAGTCCTTACTCAGAAGCTGGAGTGGATTATTTTAAAAAAAGCACAAAAAATAATTCAGCTTGACTGCTAATTATTCATTTTCAAAGGGTTGGTAATAAAAAAGCTTCCTTTCTTACACTTTTCCCAGTGGTACCTGATTGAATACAAGGATGGATTCCAGGAATTTGTCAAATCAGGGTCCATCAGAAATAAGAACACGAACACTTTCTGCACCATAGAAATGCTCGTGCAGATCTTCTGGTCAGAAGAACCAACAGTCAGACTGCAGGTGAGTGCTCAGAGCGTACGCTCCACATAGGTCTCACGAAGAACTGCACAAGCAGATGTTAAAGTGCTGGCTTTCACAGCTGTCAACCACATGTGATCCATGTCTTCCTCTGCCTGGCCATTTAGAAGGAGCAGTGCCATGCACAACCAGAGACCGAGGATAAGGGCTGTCAGACTGAAACCGATGACGCACACCCAACAAAATGTTCTGGTCCCAGCGAGCAAAGGGCCCACGCCACATTCAATAGCAGCTTGCAACACCAGAACTGTCCGAGCAGTATGGCCAACGGCGGCCAGCCACCAGACTCCGGTGAGAATAAATGAACCCATAATTCACATGTGAAAGCAATAGAGAAGATGATGATCATCATGACGATGGTGATGATGGTGTTTCTGAACAGGCGAACACACTGAAGAATTGTGGCAATCTGACGAAGACCAGCCAGTCTGGACTCTGAAATGTAAGTATCTGTCTTTGTTGTGAAATGAATGCAAGTCACAGGAAGGTAGAAAATTCTGAACACTAACAGACTTTTATAAAATGTGTTCTAGTTGATCCCAAGCCTCCAAAGGCCAGCAAATCCGCCCGTCGTCGTCGTCGCAACGGCCAGCGTCAACTGCGTGATTACAGCATGGATGATGAGTACGATGACGAAGAAATTAGGATGACCCCACAGGGACTCTGCCTATTCCGATTGTTTGGCAGTCGATGGGTGGCAATGGCCTAATCAGTTTTTCTTTTTGGAATACAGTGATCCCTCGTTTATCGCGGGAGTTGTGTTCCAAAACTAACACGCGAAAAGTGAAATCCGTGAAGTAGTCAGCTTTATTTTTTATTTGTATTTTACAATGCAATACTGAACTATAGAATGAAACCAAAAATCAAAACCTGTTTTAAAGCCCAAAATTTGTTTAAAACAATAATTTTAATATAGTAATACAAGGTTGGAAACATTGTCACTCGCGTATTTCCCAGTCCCAGCTGTGCCTCTTCGTCCTGACTCCGCTCCGCTGGAGCGTCTGTTTCTACTGGAGGCGCAGGAGTCTTTCTCCCAGAGAAGAACATTGTTATGGGTAGTTGTTGGCGCTCTTTCTTTTTCTGAGCAAGAAGATTTTTATAAATGGATATGCCACCTTCGATTATATTTGAGAACTGCAACGAACGACTCGCAAAAAAAAAATCCGTGAAGCAGCGAAGCCGTGAAAGATGAAACGCGATATAGCGAGGGATCACTGTATTTCCTTTTTAATGATCCATTTTTTTTCCTGAACTTCATGAATATTTGTGATATTTGTGAATAAAATCTGAATATACTCCGGTCTTTTGTGATGATTTGAGTCAATTTGGAGAAATTCAAATGCAATAAAAGCCAAACCTTAATTCTTTTAACCCCAATTCTTAGATCTCGAACATTATATTCTTATTATATTAAAGATAAACCTCTGACATAGAATATTTCAGCGCAAACTGACAAACAGAAGATAAGTGCCATGCCAGTAAATGACCGGAAAGTGGCGCACTTTCTCCAGAATTAATGGCACTGTTCGTCAAAGGGAGCCCTGAGAAATATCAAAATGTCTTAGTCTTAATTTGGCTCATTCAGTTCAATTCATTTCATTCAACAAAATGATCTTTGTCCTATTAAAAACAAAAAAACAATCATAGTACATTGAGATCTTTTGTCCCCCAGAATAAAAGACAATAAAATACTGCAAACACATTCAGTTATATAGCAGAATTCATTCACAGCTTATAAATAACCCAACATGTAATTGCAACACAATTACAAACTAGATATACATCGAAATATATACATTATCATTTTGGGATGTTACATAAGCCAATAGTCAAGTGAATAACAATTACCCAGGCCACAAAACCCTTAACGTTGGTTTATTGATATGACTTTATGTAAAACGTAATGTTCTCTGGGGAGGCCCCATCACACAAACTCCATCCACCTGACCAAGAGTAATGCCGCTGGAGCCCACACTGAAAAATGATCAGTATGACAAACATTCCCCTCACCTTGTTGCCGAGTTTGGCATAAAGTTGGTTGTGGTGAGTCGTGTCTGCTTTGCCTGTGGGGTTTGCCAAGGTTACAGCAATTGGGCCCACCTGCAGAAGAAGCAGTGTCTTCATACCATCACAAAGACTTTTTGCAGTGTTGAATCTGATGATCGTTCGACTGTTACCTCTATTTCTTCTCACCTGACTGATGAGGTAGGTGGCCACAGTGCAGTCTGGGTTGCTGATAGCAATGCTTTGTGGAGTCCCTATGTGCTTGGCAGCGTCCCCCAAGCCAAAGATATCCATAACTAGTTAACTAACTAGTTCTTCTCCCGGCGAGGATGGCGCTTCGGACAGTGGGGAGGTGTCTGTGGAACTTTCATAGAAACCATTCTAAGGTACCATAGTTTGATGTTTTTAGGAATATGTAGATATATATATATTTATAATTTTTTTTTTTGAGTGGAACTCTCGACGTTCACATTATGTAAGTGGACGAAAATCGGTCACCTGCAACCAGAATTAGAGGATTTCTTCAGCGCAGATAACTAATAACGGTGAAAGTATCGGGGGAAATTTGAAAATTAATGTTGTATAAAGTTGATCAATTATTTTTATACAAGGATAGGAGCAGATATGTGGATACTGACTGCAGTACTTCCTTTGGCCACTGAGTGGCGTTGTTTCGCTAACACGCTTTTTTCATTCTTGACACCTATATTTAAGGCGCGCAATTTAATCATTGTTTCCTTTATAGACAGTCACTGTCAGAGGTTTCAGGTTGAAAACGACCAGCCCAGTTGAAGTGAGCCATTTAGATCATTTAGTTCTAACCGTGCAGAGTGTGATGAAGACGTATTTTTTTGACACGCATTCGTCTGTTCAGATCTTTTGTGGTCGTTTTTGTTTTTTTCTGAGCAAAAATGGCAGAAAACAGTTTAACTTTTCATTTCTCAAGACATACTGATCAAATGTATTAAAAGTTGAATCCAAAGTTGTTGAACTCTTCATTTATTTCAGTATCAAGTGTGTTTAGTAATGATCTCCCACCAGAACACACTCCCAAAATTTATCATCAGTGATCTTATTAATCTGTCACTAAAATGCGAAGCTGAGCAAGTCCAAACGCTTCATTTTGCTGTTCATCAGACCTTAAAAATTGTAACGTCACTAATATGACAGCAAAGATGGAAACTTTCTCAGTATTATTCTATTATCCTTTTATTATCTTATGCGAGATTACAGCGTCTGCCTCTGAGGATGAGTTGTGTTTGTAGTGAGTTTGCTATGGAATAAGTACATTTCCCAGCAGGTTTATGACATGTTTGTGTGTTCAGTTCAGTTTGCAGAGGAACATATTAGGAGACACAGGACAGTTTTGTTTGAAATAGAAGCATTGTGGTAAATTCCATCAGCTCCACTTATCGGTCAGGTTATGGTACTGCAGCAATACCAGCCTCCAGCTCTTCGCACGGAGCCTAAAAAGGTGTCCATTTTCTCCCCGTGGTGTCGCCAACGCTGAGCTTAATACAGGTCTACACAGGTATGATGGTCAAACTTTAAATACAGAAATAATTCATGTGATTGTGTATTCAAAGCACCTTTGTCACAGCACCTTTTGAAAGGTTAAAGATCAAAGTAAATTTGTTTAATAAGGGTCAGAGCCTTAGCAGCAAAGCTCCAGAAGTTAACATTTAAACATTAGTTAAACAAAATCAGCTAAGAGACAAACAAAAGAAACAAGCTCTAACATGGTTCAAGTCAACGTTGAAGTAAAAGGGCTGAACGGCGCCTTCTACGAGGTGAGGCGCTGCTAAATTTAGAGATGATCTCAGCAAAAGCACCTGTATACTTAATATTCACTAGCTCACAGCTGCCATTGCACACACTTGTTAGATCAATACTTGTTAAGAATTTTAAACCTTTTTAACCACAATGTGTTTGAATGTTGTCAATACTGTGACTGGTTCTTTCTCTTTAGGCCCAAATCAAGTCCATTTCTGAAAAGCTACTGGCAGTAGTTTATGAAAACAAGTAAGTTTAATGTTTTTTCTTTATACATCTTAAACCTCTGGAGTGTATTGATGTATTATTAGTTTTGATTATTGACATATATTATCTATAGTCCACAGGAGGAAGTTGAGGTGTATTGCGACTCTGTGCGGCTGCCTCCTCCAACTTTTTCCTTTAACGTGGCTGTTGGAGATGAGGTGGAGGTGAGAACTACCAGTATAACTGATGATTTAAGGATGACTCAGGTCTGGTAGTTGTAATTTACCAGTTTTTATGTCCATTGTCTCACAGATTTTCTCCAGGCTCAGTGATAAGGAACCATTTGGCTGGTGGCAGGCACGGATCAAAATGATTATAGGAGAGGTAATTCAGATGTTGCTGCAGAATCACAAGTCCTTACTCAGAAGCTGGAGTGGATTATTTTAAAAACAGCACTAAAAATAATTCAGCTTGACTGATAATTATTCATTTTCAGAGGGATGGTAATAAAAAAAGCTTCCTTTCTTACACTTTTCCCAGTGGTACCTGATTGAATACAAGGATGGATTCCAGGAATTTGTCAAATCAGGGTCCATCAGAAATAAGAACACGAACACTTTCTGCACCATAGAAATGCTTGTGCAGATCTTCTGGTCAGAAGAACCAACAGTCAGACTGCAGGTGAGTGCTCAGAGCGTACGCTCCACATAGGTCTCACGAAGAATTGCACAAGCAGATGTTAAAGTGCTGGCTTTGACAGCTGTCAAACACATGTGATCCATGTCTTCCTCTGCCTGGCCATTTAGAAGAAGCAGTCCAATGCACAACCAGAGACTGAGGATAAGGGCTGTCAGACTGAAGCCGATGACGCTCACCCAATGGAATGTGCTGGTCCCAGCGATCAAAGGGCCCACGCGACATTAAACAGCAGCTTGCAACACCAGAACTGTCCGAGCAGTATGGCCAACGGCGGCCAGCCACCAGACTCTGGTGAGAAGAAATGAACCCATAATTCACATGTGAAAGCAATAGAGAAGATGATGATGATCATGACGATGGTGATGATGGTGTTTCTAAACAGGCGAACACACTGAAGAACTGTGGCAATCCGACGAAGACCAGCCGGTCTGGACTCTGAAATGTAAGTATCTGGCTTTGTTGTGAAATGAATGCAAGTCACAGGAAGGGAGAAACTTCTGAACACTAACAGACTTTTATATGTGTTCTAGTTGATCCCAAGCCTCCAAAGGCCAGCAAATCCGCCCGTCGTCGTCGTCGCAATTGCCAGCGTCAGCTGCGTGATTACACAATGGATGATGAGTACGATGACGAAGAAATTAGGATGACCACACAGGGACTCTGCCTATTCAGATTGTTTGGCAGCCGATGGGTGGCAATGGCCTAATCAGTTTTTCTTTTTTCAAATATTTCATTTTTAATGATCCATTTTTTTCCTGAACTTCATGAATATTTGTGATATTTGTGAATAAAATCTGAATATACTCCGGTGTTGTGTGATGATTTGAGTCAATTTGGAGAAATTCAAATGCAATAAAAGCCAAACCTTAATCCTTTTAACCCCAATTCTTAGATCCCGAACATTATATTCTTATTATATTAAAGATAAACCTGACATAGAATATTTCAGCGCAAACTGACAAACAGAAGATAAGTGCCATGCCAGTAAAAGACCGTAAGATGGCGCACATTCTCTAGAATTAATGGCACTGTTCGTCAAAGGGAGCCCTGAGAAATATCAAAATGTTTTAATCTTAATTTGTTTCATTCACTTCAATTCATTTCATTCAACAAAATGATCTTTGTCTTATTAAAAACAAAAAACAATCATAGTACATTGAGATCTTTTGTTCCCCAGAATAAAAGACAATAAAATACTGCAAACACATTCAGTTATATAGCAGAATTCATTCACAGCTTATAAATAACCCAACATGTAATTAAAATACAATTACAAACTAGATATATACCGAAATATATACATTATCATTTTGGGATGTTACATTACCCAATAGTCAAGTGAATAACAATTACCCAGGCCACAAAACCCCTAAAGTTGGTTTAGTGATATGATTTTATGTAAATGTGAAACCTGTTGAGAGGTTTTGTTTGTCTTCCGAGTCTTTCGGTTTTGGTGCAGGTGAAATTGTGTCATTTTCTGCTTCAGGCCTTGTTTGCTGGATTTGCCTCCCTTTGTGTGGACGGCAGAACCAGATCATACTCAAAAGCAGGATTTGTCTGCCCCTGTTGGTGCCTCCTTTGAACTTCCTCGAAGATTTTAAGCACCTTTAAAACACAAATACAGGAGCCAACAGCTTCAGTTGCAGGGTGACACCAAACTGACACTGAGCGTGATCAAAAAGAGAAAAAGAGATCACCTTTGTTTTAGGAATAATTCCCACTCTGAAGAAACCAATGTGGCCCGTTTCGATCTTCGTACAGTCAACCACCGTGGACGCAATGTTCTCTGGGGAGGCCCCATCACACAACACTCCGTCCACCTGACCAAGAGTAATGCAGCTGGAGCCCACACTGAAAAATGATCATTATGACAAACATTCCCCTCACCTTGTTGCCGAGTTTGGCATAAACCTGGTTGTGGTGAGTTGTGTCTGCTTCGCCTGTGGGGTTTGCCGAGGTTACAGCAATTGGGCCCACCTGCAGAAGAAGCAGTGTCTTCATACCATCACCAAGACTTTCTGTAGTGTTGAATCTGATGATCGTTCGACCATTACCTCTTTTTCTTCTCACCTGACTGATGAGGTATGTGGCCACAGTGCAGTCTGGGTTCCTGATAGCAATGCTTTGTGGAGTCCCTATGTGCTTGGCAGCGTCCCCCAAGCCAAAGATGTCCATCCACGGCCCTGTGTGAGACTACGTTCATGCACCCGAAAACACCTAGAAGTCGTACAAGAACACAAAAGTGCCCAGGCTACCTCTGGGGATGACCATGCTAATGGAGGATGGCCATGCAGCCTCCATGAAGTCCAGGAGCAGAGGGCTCAGAAGGTGCCGCACCGGCTCCAGCTGCTTGATGGAGGAGATCCACATGGACATGGGTCGGTCCTGCGCCGCCTTCTTCACGCTGAAGTTAAAAACAGAAGAAGAGTCTGCATGGTCCAATGATGACATTTGCATCATCATCATGAAAACAGAGTCTCACTTGTAAGCTTTGACAACTGCTTCAGGCCTGTTGCAAGCAGCCACCAGCACATAGACGGTGTCGGTGGGCATTCCACATATGCCGCCATTTTTCATGATTTCTGAAAATGTTAAAAGAGAATTGATTCTTTTTTCTATTCGTCTATTTTTACTGTCCGGTCGAAGCTGATTCTCACCTGCGATTTGTTGCACGGACGAGGCCTTTCGGGCCGGAAGATGAGGACAGACCTTTGAACCCCCCCCTATCCCACTCAGCTTAATTAAAGGCTTCCCCAGGGGTATCTGTGGCACCTGGAAAGTGCTGTTGAAAAGGTGTGCCAGGAAACAATAAAAACTGACTACACCAAAGAGGATGGTGACGCCGATGTCGTAACCAAACGGCAGAACGCCCAAAGCATCCAGGAGGAAGCTGATGAGGATCAGTTGAAAGGTGAGCGCATAAGCAAACCAGGCCAGGTTTAGAAACATGGCTGCGACAATCACTAAACTATTAAACAGTATGAAGCCGATGATCCCGACTGCCAGGTTAAAGCCTCTGGTTTCACCGTACAGGCCGGCGTATCGCGTCAGCCCCCACACTGTCCACATCATCCCGTAGAGGATAAAAACTGTGCTCTCCAATGATTTACCGCGAGAGAATGCAACAGAACCGCACAACAGCTGGAGTGCTCCTCCGGCGACCACCACCCAGGGTAGAACCAACACAGACAGGGGGTTCCTGTCACCTAACGTGGCCGTCATGGCGAAAGCAGCCAGCACACTGCAGGCGTGGCCCAACACCTCTGCATCTGCATACTTGGAATAGCCCAGGTAAGGTGAATGCTGCTCTTTATCCTGGGCTCTGAGAGTAATCTTCTGCAGCCTGGACACTAACGCCTTGAAATAGCCTGACCCTGTGGGAACCATGCTAGTAGAGACCATGTTGTATGCAGTAAGTGAAAGCATACCAGCAGAAACTACAAATATGGCTCCCTGCACACCTTGTGTGCCTGCTTGGAAGAAGCCTTGAGGCTCGACCGCAAGTGCAATACAATAAGCAACAAAAAACAAGTGGTAGAGTCCCTCTAGAAAACTCTTCTGGAAACTAAATAGAGCCAAGGTGAAGAAAAGCAGGGAGAAAACCACCGGGAAGGGAACCGGGGAGTCAGTTTGGATACCGTAGAAAGTTAGAAGGGCGCTGTAGCCCTCAGCAAACTTCAGCAACGCAACAAAGCCATAAAAAGTGGCGCCTAGTGTGTCCATGGCTCTGTAGAGGAGGACACAGGCCCCGAGCTGAAAGACTCCAGCCGTCCACAGCCAGGGGACGTGCCCTACAAACAGCGTGGGGACCACGCCCAGTAACGGACAGGCTAAGACGGAAGCGGACAGCAAGTTCATTACCAGACCTACTGACGCCACGTCACTGCACCCCTGGTTCTGCTCTGTTTTCACCCCAGTTTTGCTCTGTCGGCTTGTTCCTGGAGGCACCACTTTGCCATGAGTGATAGTGGACAGCAGCCTTCCAAACCCAAAGTAAACGCCCAGCAGACAGACAAGAAGGTAGTTGGCCGCTGTGGCAGACTGTCCAAACCCTGCAGCCACCAGACCGGCGATCTGATGGGCACACGCTAAGCTAATGCCTACAGCAATGAGGAACAGGACTGTTTTCTTTTCTATCACTGCAACACTGCCGATGATGAGCAGAGCTAAGGTAAATGCAGCCAGGCCTGGGATCAGAGCAGACCTCAACTCTAAAGGTTGCAGCACATTTTGACCCGCTAGGATGTACACCAGACCAGAACCACACCACAGGGCCGAGAGGGTCAGACACAGGGTAGCAAACAGCCGGCCGTGGGACAGACTGCGAAGGATACCTGCGCTCGGAGAGGAAAGGGAACATAATTTTTTGCACATTTATTGAAATGATGAAAAACAAATAGCTGAGAGAAACCCAACCTGCATAAGCTAATAGAACTGCAATGATGAGGAGCAGGATTCCCAGCGCGGTGTTGGGGATGAAGGCTTTTTCAGGGGAGCTGGCATAGTTGTGAACCAGAAGCAGGAGAGAACCTGCATAAGTCAGAAGAAACACCTTAATGTCTGGAGTCTTCTGTCGGTATAATACACACGGCAAAAATAAACCTGTCAAAAATTAAATTGAGCCATTAAAAGCAGAGTAGAATCCAACCCATTCTACGTCACTGTCTAAAATGATATTTTTAAGGTTTCATTTTGTTTTCCTTTATATGGCAAATGTAGATTTAGATCATTTTTAGTTCTGGAATAATTGTTACCAAACTCCGAAAGTTGTATTTTATTCTATTTTATTTTTCCGCCAGACACCATATTCACCCCAACAAGGGCGTCATCTGGAGACAGAATGAAAGCAGCAAAACGGGAGACAGATGAATTCCCCATCTACACCTGAGCACCTGATGTAAATGAGACTTACCTCCGGAGATGGTTATCATGCCGATAGACACATGCAGAGAGCAAACCTGAGCCATGGCGACCACGGACTCCCGGCGGCCAGGACGCGCTCTTTATAGGGAGCCGCTGGTGACGTCAGCGCGCTGCAGGAGTCCACACCTGGAAAGCCCAAAACAGGTGAGTCCGGCCGGCAAAAGATCCAAAACATGCGATTCCTGGAGAAAACAGCTTCGACAGGAAGATTTATTACCAAAACTATAAAAACATGATGCGTTGCCGGACCTTAGATTGGTCTGTCTTGTTGATCAAATGATAATTATCATCTTAGCCATCACTAGTGAAAAATAAGAAAAGACAAGATATACTTTATTTACACCTACATCTCACTGACCGATATTTATCTCTGACAACGTTTCACGGTAAAAAGCCGCAAATCTGCGCAGTTAAACACACACATCAGGAAATAGGACACTTTCGTGCGCTTCCCGTAAACGGAAAAGAACGATTGGAAAATAACGATCTGTCATTGCGCGGTGGTTAACCATTCATCTAGATACCTTTCCCTGGATGAAAGAACGGGGATTGACGTCAGCTGGTTGTGGGAGGAGTCAGCGTGTGAGACAGGTATATAATAGTCAGTCACCTGCAGGTGCTCAGCTCACAGACAGACCGGGCTTTGTCAACAGGAATTAGGTGAGAGAGACACACCTTCACTTGTGCTATGTGGCTGTAACACTTCATTTATCTGAACATTTAAAAGCCTTTATGGCTTCAGACAGTAGCAGGACTGTAAATAATATTGTTACTTGTGTTGCCAGGCAACAGCCTTCCTGCCACCTATCTGTAAATGTTTTATTTTGGTGGCTGACAGCAGACGGCGTAAATATTGATGAGTTGAGGTGTTTTACAGAAACCATGGTGAAGCGTGTGGCAGTCATCCTCTCTGGCTGTGGGGTGTATGATGGAACAGAAATCCACGAGGCCTCTGCCGTGCTCGTGCACCTGAGTCGTGCTGGAGCAAAAGTAAGAGATTTTGGTAGCTTCCATTTCATTGGAAAAGAGCCTCCACCTGGTTGAGCGTTATTTTTATGTTTGTTTTTATGTTTAGGTGCAGATGTTTGCTCCCAATGCAGATCAGATGCATGTTGTAAATCACTGCGAGGGCAAACCCACAGAGGAGAAGAGAAACATTTTGCAAGAAAGCGCTCGCATTGCCAGAGGCGACGTCACTGATCTGGTGGAGTTAAATGTGTCAGCGTTTGATGCAGTTATCATCCCAGGTAAGCCTGCCACACTCTCGTTCTCATTCTCAGTTCTTATTATTTTCCTTATTCTTCGTGTTTCAGGGGGCTTCGGCGCGGCGAAAAACCTCTGTGACTGGGCAGTGAAGAGCAAGAACTGTGCTGTCCAGCCCGACATAGAGAAGCTCATCAAGGCGTTCCACAAAGCTGGAAAGCCTCTGGGAATGTGCTGCATCTCCCCTGTCCTCGCTGCCAAAATCCTGCCCGGGTGTGAGCTCACCGTGGGACACGACAAAGAGTGCGACAAGTACGTGAATCCCTTCATCACCATCTCCCCATGGGGGAAAAAAACCCAAGAATCTCAACTGTAATGTTTTTTTCTCCTGTAAGGTGGCCGTACGCCCAGACAGCTGGAGCCGTGAGAGAGATGGGCTGCAAACATGTCAACACGGACGTGGACAAAGCTCACGTGGACGCCAAAAACAAGCTGGTCACCACCTGCGCGTTCATGTGCAACGCTCCCGTCCATCAGGTGTTTGATGGAATAGGTGTCATGGTTTCAGAGACTCTGAAACTGGCTTAAAATAACCTAAATTACAGGTTAAAGATCAGCTTTTATCTTATGTTACATCCTGTGGGACTCCATATTTCAATAAGTTCCATCAGTAATGGGATTTGTGCTCAATCTTATCATCTTTGATACTGGACTGAACTGTGTGTAATAAACTGCTGACTAATTCTGGTGAAAATAAGTCTGAATGCATTATTAAAGTCTTTATGAAAAAGAACAGGTGAATGTGTTTTTTGCATCTTTTTATATTCGGCTCAGGAGTGATTTTATCAAACAGTAAAACGGCAGAGAAGAGTTTATTTCTTAAATCACATAAAGTTCTCATATTACTGGCTAAATACAGTGTTGCTTACATACTTTGTTTAAAGAGCAAAAGATAGCCTTATATTTATAAATAATGAATTGAATTGCTTTTACAAACACTTAAGAAGTTATTAAATGTCATTTGTTGCATTATAGCTGTATTTTCATGCTGTCTAAAGATTGGATTGCACACGTCTTGATATTTATGTCAGGGCACAAACACGCAATATTCTAAGCTGCTGAGAAAAATAATCGTATTCAAAAGGCTTTTTATGAGGACTTTGATATCAACATGTTTTATTTGCAAGAATACAATAAATTCATAAAGAGAATAAATTGTGATTGTAAGGCAAATTCTCAGTGTCTTTGTATTTTAAACACACTTTACAAGGTTCTTGCAAGCAGAAAAGCACTTTAAATACTTTATTTTTAAGCACTTTAAAAGGTTCCATCACATCTTTTCATGTCAAAATAAAATATTCATAAACTCATAAAACAAAGCCAGTTATTTCATATTGTAAAATCTAATAAAGTAGCCCGAAAACCCAGCATAGAATGTAGAGCATCAGTGTGCATATGTTTTCAAAACCAAATATTCATGCTGCTTTTCCTGAAAAGTGATTGAAGCGATCTTCACCACAGGCCAGGGTTGCTGCGAGAAATTTCCTGGGACGATCAGGATCCTGAAGGCAACGGCAAGAACAACATCAAGGCTGATAAAGTGTGAACTGCATCAAAGTAATAAAAGTAAACATGTTTGAGTGTGATTCACCTCTACAGGGTATGCACAGGTGGGCACGTAACGGATCACAAACCCGCAGCGCCTTTTCGTGGATGCATTGGCATCACTGGCGTGGACGAGCAGTCCGTCGTGGATCTGAGGACATCAGTGCGAGGCCGTATTTACTCAGTACTTTAGACCCATATTAAAACAAACAAATAAATAAATAAACTCACAGACATCTGACCAGCTAGCAGAGGGCAAAGCACAGCCTCACTAGCCTGAACCAGCTCGTCTGGGATCTCCTGGTTGACTGTCAGCATGTTTCCTGGGCGGATGGCCTGGCGGTGAGGCAACATGCCCGCGCACTGGGTTCCTACATGGCAGGAAAACATCTTTATCCTCTAGTGGAGCGAATAATGAGGTTTCAGGTGCTCTAATCAAGGCTATGGGGGTGTTATTATCAGTAGAAAAATTAAATACCTGGGATGACCTGAAGAGCGCCGTTCTCTTTCATTGAGTCATCTAAAGCGAGCCACACTGACAGAACCGGACCACCAGCGATGCCCCAATACCTACAAACACAGCCATTCTATTGACACTTTCACACACCAAGACCCCTCTTCTTTGCTAGTCAGCTACCTCATATCCTGATGCCAGGCGACATATGGAAGTCCATCCTTCCCACTGGTCCCATCAGGGCTGATGGCCGGGTATTTACAGATGAAACGGGAGTCCAGCAGGATGACGTCAGGGCCCAGGATGGCCGTGAGCACTCATAAGATCTGAGGGTGCCTGGTCAGCTCCATCACCCAGGGATACCGAAGGTGAACATTGTGGAGGCTGTACTGGGTGTACTCCTTACCTGGAAACACACAAACGTCAGTGGGGTCCTTGCTTTTAACATATTTAACATCCGTCCCACATCTCACCAAATCTGGCCTCCAGCTCAGAAAATGCATCTCTGGCCTCCTTCAGCTCAGCATCAGTCAACACAGGCAGCGCTGAGAGGAAGCCCTGCTGGCCGTAGATCTCCCGGAGCGACGTCGTCATCTCTATCAGACGGTTTCAGTGGCGCCTCAAAACGTGTCTGCATAAAGTTAATGAGACACGCGTTGTGTTCGTAATGTATCCAAATAAAACAAGTTAAATGTTTCAAAATCAAAAGGTCATTAGGGAACTTCAGTTTCGCAATTTATGGCGACTGATTGGAACACATCAAGGTTTGTCGGCGTGCTAAATGATCCTTCTACCTGCTTCTGTCTTCTGCTCTCTCTGACTTATCGCTCTAGAGGCAGAGATTATATACTGGACCCAACGTCTTCTGGCATGTCAGCCACACCAGCTCTTTATGTCTTTCAGGGATGATGACGTGACAAAAGGAAAACTTTTGGAAAGACCAACGGGGAATTTCATGGAAACTGCACTGTTGTTATCTGGAATGGCTGTGTGCTTTGTCAGGAGGAACACACTGACGTTCTTGGTTTAATTAAAAGGAAATAAAGGCGCTCTTGAGTCTTCTACCTGGAAACAAGACCCACAGTTCCAGTAATCACAGCTTTGTTTCTATCAATCCTCTCTACCTCATCAGGAAAAGTGAAAGAATAAATGTTGACTGATGTTTGACTCAGTTGTGACCCAATTCACCGATTGTATAAAAAAATGTCCTATTGAGTGAAACATAGTTAAAGAAATAAGTCCTTCACTTCCGTCAGCAAAGCTGAGGGTTCGGTGTCATCGGTGCCTGTGAAAACGAGCTGCATCACTGAGGTCGAGTTACTATTGTTGACTGTTGCTGCTGCAAATTACGAATGTTCCAGGAATTTACAATGGTGACCTAATTCTCTAGGGACAGTTCTGTTTCTGATTTCTAAAAGTTTGCTTGGGACTGTAGCCAACAAGGAAGTGTCTGTCATTTTGTGGCAAAATTGAAAAATAACCGGCTTTCAACGCAGCAATAACGCATTTAAGTCTTTTCCTTATTGGTGTTTTTTTGTGAAAATGTTTATTTCCTGTTTGCACAGTCAAAAAGGAGAATAACATGTTTTTCCTCACTTGATTGGAAGTTCTCTGCTTTGGTATTTCAAAACTCAACGTTGGAGGAATGGTGCCTTTATACTGTATTATGGGATGGCAGCTAACGCAACGCTAAGATGATTTAAATTACCGTCAGAAGTGTTGAAGCATAAATGATAGAATTGATATTTTTCCAAGAAAAAAAAAAGAAACAAGTTTTATCTAAAAAATCTCCAAATAATCAATAAATAAATGTATTAATAAATTATGTAATTAAAAAAATGGAAAACATAACTAAGAGGCTGGCCGGTCACTAATGGTGAAGAAGGGATAAAACAAGACAAACTGTAGCACTCTGATGGCTGAGATGTTCTGAATAATCTGATTCTGTTTCAGGGATTATCTTGACAGCCACTCAGGTCTGGATGATACAAAACACATTTTTCACGGTCAAAGTTTGGCAGGATGCTCCAAATTAATTTTAAAAATTGTCAAAAATCCCTCTTGTGGCCTGAATTAGAATCGTTGTCATTGTTGGAGGGATGGTCGCTGAGGTTTTCATGGATAAGAAAATGTTTGCTGGTGTATCAAATTAGTCGATTAGAGCTTTTATTTGCGACATGCACGTGAACGAGAGACTCTGCAGACGTGTCATTGACACAATCAAACTCGACTCTACAGTATAAATATCAACGTGACCGTACATTTGGACCTGTTCCAACTACAGCTAACACAACGCTAAGATGCAGCGAGCCCAGGACAGATGCCAGATCGCTGGGTTTGGCTGAGAGGTTGTCATTTCTACAACTACAGTTTTAGTTCTTTACTTTGTCTGAACAGTAGCCGACGATCTCCAACCATTTCAAAGTTCAGATGTTAGGTTAGTATCATGTACATGTCATGGGACATTTACCAGCTAGACAGGTGGAATTCTAGAGGACATTTCCTTGATAGACACACCCAACAACTTACATTAACAGATGAACCATTGTCCTCTTTAGATTTATAATAGCCTTTGTCCACACATCCAAGCCTGCCCACGTGGTGATGGAGATATTTTATTTGGCACAATAGACTAGCCAACACAAAGGAATGAGGAAATGTCCTTTCCTAGGAGGTTGCTCCACATTCACACTTATATGTTTTGTTTTGCTTTACAGACCATCGTTTATGTTTCTGCAAAATCACCCCCCCCAATCAGATGAAGAAGAAACACCTGTTTACCTTTTAGAGCACATAGCTATTCAAATGTCCCCATGCTTCTTAATCACTTACTACAAAATATGACGCACTAGGAATAACTAGGAAAATATTCTAGACTTTATGATTCAAATATGTGAATATTTCCATGCGGTATGAATCCATTTAAAGAAATAAAACTGACTCATTTTTTTTCTAATTCAACCCTATGTTACACCACATGGGTCATAAGTGACCCATACATTTATTTTTTGCAACATTTGTCATTGTATTACACATTTGTATTCCACGGTATGCTTTGGGTCAGTGTCTATCTGGACTGGGAGGTGCCGTTCAAAGGCTGGCCGGTCACTGACGGTGAAGAAGGGATAAAACAAGACAAACTGTAGAACTCTGATGGCTGAGATGTTCTGAATAATCTGATTCTGTTTCAGGGATTATCTTGACAGCCACTCAGGTCTGGATGATACAAAACACATTTTTCACGGTCAAAGTTTGGCAGGATGCTCCAAATTAATTTTAAAAATTGTGAAAAATCTCTCTTGTGGCCTGAATTAGAATCGTTGTCATCGTTGGAGGGACGGTCGCTGAGGTTTTCATGGATAAGAAAATGTTTGCTGGTGTATCAAATTAGTCGATTAGAGCTTTTATTTGCGACATGCACGTGAACGAGAGACTCTGCAGACGTGTCATTGACACAATCAAACTCGACTCTACAGTATAAATATCAACGTGACCGTACATTTGGACCTGTTCCAACTACAGCTAACACAACGCTAAGATGCAGCGAGCCCAGGACAGATGCCAGATCGCTGGGTTTGGCTGAGAGGTTGTCATTTCTACAACTACAGTTTTAGTTCTTTACTTTGTCTGAACAGTAGCCGACGATCTCCAACCATTTCAAAGTTCAGATGTTAGGTTAGTATCATGTACATGTCATGGGACATTTACCAGCTAGACAGGTGGAATTCTAGAGGACATTTCCTTGATAGACACACCCAACAACTTACATTAACAGATGAACCATTGTCCTCTTTAGATTTATAATAGCCTTTGTCCACACATCCAAGCCTGCCCACGTGGTGATGGAGATATTTTATTTGGCACAATAGACTAGCCAACACAAAGGAATGAGGAAATGTCCTTTCCTAGGAGGTTGCTCCACATTCACACTTATATGTTTTGTTTTGCTTTACAGACCATCGTTTATGTTTCTGCAAAATCACCCCCCCAATCAGATGAAGAAGAAACACCTGTTTACCTTTTAGAGCACATAGCTATTCAAATGTCCCCATGCTTCTTAATCACTTACTACAAAATATGACGCACTAGGAATAACTAGGAAAATATTCTAGACTTTATGATTCAAATATGTGAATATTTCCATACGGTATGAATCCATTTAAAGAAATAAAACTGACTCATTTTTTTTCTAATTCAACCCTATGTTACACCACATGGGTCATAAGTGACCCATACATTTATTTTTTGCAACATTTGTCATTGTATTACACATTTGTATTCCACGGTATGCTTTGGGTCAGTGTCTATCTGGACTGGGAGGTGCCGTTCAAAGGCTGGCCGGTCACTGACGGTGAAGAAGGGATAAAACAAGACAAACTGTAGAACTCTGATGGCTGAGATGTTCTGAATAATCTGATTCTGTTTCAGGGATTATCTTGACAGCCACTCAGGTCTGGATGATACAAAACACATTTTTCACGGTCAAAGTTTGGCAGGATGCTCCAAATTAATTTTAAAAATTGTGAAAAATCCCTCTTGTGGCCTGAATTAGAATCGTTGTCATCGTTGGAGGGACGGTCGCTGAGGTTTTCATGGATAAGAAAATGTTTGCTGGTGTATCAAATTAGTCGATTAGAGCTTTTATTTGCGACATGCACGTGAACGAGAGACTCTGCAGAGACGTGTCATTGACACACTCAAACTCGACTCTACAGTATAAATATCAACGTGACCGTACATTTGGACCTGTTCCAACTACAGCTAACACAACGCTAAGATGCAGCGAGCCCAGGACAGATGCCAGATCGCTGGGTTTGGCTGAGAGGTTGTCATTTCTACAACTACAGTTTTAGTTCTTTACTTTGTCTGAACAGTAGCCGACGATCTCCAACCATTTCAAAGTTCAGATGTTAGGTTAGTATCATGTACATGTCATGGGACATTTACCAGCTAGACAGGTGGAATTCTAGAGGACATTTCCTTGATAGACACACCCAACAACTTACATTAACAGATGAACCATTGTCCTCTTTAGATTTATAATAGCCTTTGTCCACACATCCAAGCCTGCCCACGTGGTGATGGAGATATTTTATTTGGCACAATAGACTAGCCAACACAAAGGAATGAGGAAATGTCCTTTCCTAGGAGGTTGCTCCACATTCACACTTATATGTTTTGTTTTGCTTTACAGACCATCGTTTATGTTTCTGCAAAATCACCCCCCCAATCAGATGAAGAAGAAACACCTGTTTACCTTTTAGAGCACATAGCTATTCAAATGTCCCCATGCTTCTTAATCACTTACTACAAAATATGACGCACTAGGAATAACTAGGAAAATATTCTAGACTTTATGATTCAAATATGTGAATATTTCCATGCGGTATGAATCCATTTAAAGAAATAAAACTGACTCATTTTTTTTCTAATTCAACCCTATGTTACACCACATGGGTCATAAGTGACCCATACATTTATTTTTTGCAACATTTGTCATTGTATTACACATTTGTATTCCACGGTATGCTTTGGGTCAGTGTCTATCTGGACTGGGAGGTGCCGTTCAAAGGCTGGCCGGTCACTGACGGTGAAGAAGGGATAAAACAAGACAAACTGTAGAACTTTGATGGCTGAGATGTTCTGAATAATCTGATTCTGTTTCAGGGATTATCTTGACAGCCACTCAGGTCTGGATGATACAAAACACATTTTTCACGGTCAAAGTTTGGCAGGATGCTCCAAATTAATTTTAAAAATTGTCAAAAATCCCTCTTGTGGCCTGAATTAGAATCGTTGTCATTGTTGGAGGGATGGTCGCTGAGGTTTTCATGGATAAGAAAATGTTTGCTGGTGTATCAAATTAGTCGATTAGAGCTTTTATTTGCGACATGCACGTGAACGAGAGACTCTGCAGACGTGTCATTGACACAATCAAACTCGACTCTACAGTATAAATATCAACGTGACCGTACATTTGGACCTGTTCCAACTACAGCTAACACAACGCTAAGATGCAGCGAGCCCAGGACAGATGCCAGATCGCTGGGTTTGGCTGAGAGGTTGTCATTTCTACAACTACAGTTTTAGTTCTTTACTTTGTCTGAACAGTAGCCGACGATCTCCAACCATTTCAAAGTTCAGATGTTAGGTTAGTATCATGTACATGTCATGGGACATTTACCAGCTAGACAGGTGGAATTCTAGAGGACATTTCCTTGATAGACACACCCAACAACTTACATTAACAGATGAACCATTGTCCTCTTTAGATTTATAATAGCCTTTGTCCACACATCCAAGCCTGCCCACGTGGTGATGGAGATATTTTATTTGGCACAATAGACTAGCCAACACAAAGGAATGAGGAAATGTCCTTTCCTAGGAGGTTGCTCCACATTCACACTTATATGTTTTGTTTTGCTTTACAGACCATCGTTTATGTTTCTGCAAAATCACCCCCCCAATCAGATGAAGAAGAAACACCTGTTTACCTTTTAGAGCACATAGCTATTCAAATGTCCCCATGCTTCTTAATCACTTACTACAAAATATGACGCACTAGGAATAACTAGGAAAATATTCTAGACTTTATGATTCAAATATGTGAATATTTCCATGCGGTATGAATCCATTTAAAGAAATAAAACTGACTCATTTTTTTTCTAATTCAACCCTATGTTACACCACATGGGTCATAAGTGACCCATACATTTATTTTTTGCAACATTTGTCATTGTATTACACATTTGTATTCCACGGTATGCTTTGGGTCAGTGTCTATCTGGACTGGGAGGTGCCGTTCAAAGGCTGGCCGGTCACTGACGGTGAAGAAGGGATAAAACAAGACAAACTGTAGAACTCTGATGGCTGAGATGTTCTGAATAATCTGATTCTGTTTCAGGGATTATCTTGACAGCCACTCAGGTCTGGATGATACAAAACACATTTTTCACGGTCAAAGTTTGGCAGGATGCTCCAAATTAATTTTAAAAATTGTGAAAAATCTCTCTTGTGGCCTGAATTAGAATCGTTGTCATCGTTGGAGGGACGGTCGCTGAGGTTTTCATGGATAAGAAAATGTTTGCTGGTGTATCAAATTAGTCGATTAGAGCTTTTATTTGCGACATGCACGTGAACGAGAGACTCTGCAGACGTGTCATTGACACAATCAAACTCGACTCTACAGTATAAATATCAACGTGACCGTACATTTGGACCTGTTCCAACTACAGCTAACACAACGCTAAGATGCAGCGAGCCCAGGACAGATGCCAGATCGCTGGGTTTGGCTGAGAGGTTGTCATTTCTACAACTACAGTTTTAGTTCTTTACTTTGTCTGAACAGTAGCCGACGATCTCCAACCATTTCAAAGTTCAGATGTTAGGTTAGTATCATGTACATGTCATGGGACATTTACCAGCTAGACAGGTGGAATTCTAGAGGACATTTCCTTGATAGACACACCCAACAACTTACATTAACAGATGAACCATTGTCCTCTTTAGATTTATAATAGCCTTTGTCCACACATCCAAGCCTGCCCACGTGGTGATGGAGATATTTTATTTGGCACAATAGACTAGCCAACACAAAGGAATGAGGAAATGTCCTTTCCTAGGAGGTTGCTCCACATTCACACTTATATGTTTTGTTTTGCTTTACAGACCATCGTTTATGTTTCTGCAAAATCACCCCCCCAATCAGATGAAGAAGAAACACCTGTTTACCTTTTAGAGCACATAGCTATTCAAATGTCCCCATGCTTCTTAATCACTTACTACAAAATATGACGCACTAGGAATAACTAGGAAAATATTCTAGACTTTATGATTCAAATATGTGAATATTTCCATACGGTATGAATCCATTTAAAGAAATAAAACTGACTCATTTTTTTTCTAATTCAACCCTATGTTACACCACATGGGTCATAAGTGACCCATACATTTATTTTTTGCAACATTTGTCATTGTATTACACATTTGTATTCCACGGTATGCTTTGGGTCAGTGTCTATCTGGACTGGGAGGTGCCGTTCAAAGGCTGGCCGGTCACTGACGGTGAAGAAGGGATAAAACAAGACAAACTGTAGAACTCTGATGGCTGAGATGTTCTGAATAATCTGATTCTGTTTCAGGGATTATCTTGACAGCCACTCAGGTCTGGATGATACAAAACACATTTTTCACGGTCAAAGTTTGGCAGGATGCTCCAAATTAATTTTAAAAATTGTGAAAAATCCCTCTTGTGGCCTGAATTAGAATCGTTGTCATCGTTGGAGGGACGGTCGCTGAGGTTTTCATGGATAAGAAAATGTTTGCTGGTGTATCAAATTAGTCGATTAGAGCTTTTATTTGCGACATGCACGTGAACGAGAGACTCTGCAGAGACGTGTCATTGACACACTCAAACTCGACTCTACAGTATAAATATCAACGTGACCGTACATTTGGACCTGTTCCAACTACAGCTAACACAACGCTAAGATGCAGCGAGCCCAGGACAGATGCCAGATCGCTGGGTTTGGCTGAGAGGTTGTCATTTCTACAACTACAGTTTTAGTTCTTTACTTTGTCTGAACAGTAGCCGACGATCTCCAACCATTTCAAAGTTCAGATGTTAGGTTAGTATCATGTACATGTCATGGGACATTTACCAGCTAGACAGGTGGAATTCTAGAGGACATTTCCTTGATAGACACACCCAACAACTTACATTAACAGATGAACCATTGTCCTCTTTAGATTTATAATAGCCTTTGTCCACACATCCAAGCCTGCCCACGTGGTGATGGAGATATTTTATTTGGCACAATAGACTAGCCAACACAAAGGAATGAGGAAATGTCCTTTCCTAGGAGGTTGCTCCACATTCACACTTATATGTTTTGTTTTGCTTTACAGACCATCGTTTATGTTTCTGCAAAATCACCCCCCCAATCAGATGAAGAAGAAACACCTGTTTACCTTTTAGAGCACATAGCTATTCAAATGTCCCCATGCTTCTTAATCACTTACTACAAAATATGACGCACTAGGAATAACTAGGAAAATATTCTAGACTTTATGATTCAAATATGTGAATATTTCCATGCGGTATGAATCCATTTAAAGAAATAAAACTGACTCATTTTTTTTCTAATTCAACCCTATGTTACACCACATGGGTCATAAGTGACCCATACATTTATTTTTTGCAACATTTGTCATTGTATTACACATTTGTATTCCACGGTATGCTTTGGGTCAGTGTCTATCTGGACTGGGAGGTGCCGTTCAAAGGCTGGCCGGTCACTGACGGTGAAGAAGGGATAAAACAAGACAAACTGTAGAACTTTGATGGCTGAGATGTTCTGAATAATCTGATTCTGTTTCAGGGATTATCTTGACAGCCACTCAGGTCTGGATGATACAAAACACATTTTTCACGGTCAAAGTTTGGCAGGATGCTCCAAATTAATTTTAAAAATTGTGAAAAATCCCTCTTGTGGCCTGAATTAGAATCGTTGTCATCGTTGGAGGGACGGTCGCTGAGGTTTTCATGGATAAGAAAATGTTTGCTGGTGTATCAAATTAGTCGATTAGAGCTTTTATTTGCGACATGCACGTGAACGAGAGACTCTGCAGACGTGTCATTGACACAATCAAACTCGACTCTACAGTATAAATATCAACGTGACCGTACATTTGGACCTGTTCCAACTACAGCTAACACAACGCTAAGATGCAGCGAGCCCAGGACAGATGCCAGATCGCTGGGTTTGGCTGAGAGGTTGTCATTTCTACAACTACAGTTTTAGTTCTTTACTTTGTCTGAACAGTAGCCGACGATCTCCAACCATTTCAAAGTTCAGATGTTAGGTTAGTATCATGTACATGTCATGGGACATTTACCAGCTAGACAGGTGGAATTCTAGAGGACATTTCCTTGATAGACACACCCAACAACTTACATTAACAGATGAACCATTGTTCTCTTTAGATTTATAATAGCCTTTGTCCACACATCCAAGCCTGCCCACATGGTGATGGAGATATTTTATTTGGCACAATAGACTAGCCAACACAAAGGAATGAGGAAATGTCCTTTCCTAGGAGGTTGCTCCACATTCACACTTATGTTTTGTTTTGCTTTACAGACCATCGTTTATGTTTCTGCAAAATCACCCCCCCAATCAGATGAAGAAGAAATACCTGTTTACCTTTTAGAGCACATAGCTATTCAAACGTCCCCATGCTTCTTAATCACTTACTACAAAATATAACGCACTAGGAATAACTAGGAAAATATTCTAGACTTTATGATTCAAATATGTGAATATTTCCATACGGTATGAATCCATTTAAAGAAATAAAACTGACTCATTTTTTTTCTAATTCAACCCTATGTTACACCACATGGGTCATAAGTGACCCATACATTTATTTTTTGCAACATTTGTCATTGTATTACACATTTGTATTCCGCGGTATGCTTTGGGTCAGTGTCTATCTGGACTGGGAGGTGCAGTTCAAAGGCTGGCCGGTCACTGACGGTGAAGAAGGGATAAAACAAGACAAACTGTAGAACTCTGATGGCTGAGATGTTCTGAATAATCTGATTCTGTTTCAGGGATTATCTTGACAGCCACTCAGGTCTGGATGATACAAAACACATTTTTCACGGTCAAAGTTTGGCAGGATGCTCCAAATTAATTTTAAAAATTGTGAAAAATCCCTCTTGTGGCCTGAATTAGAATCGTTGTCATCGTTGGAGGGACGGTCGCTGAGGTTTTCATGGATAAGAAAATGTTTGCTGGTGTATCAAATTAGTCGATTAGAGCTTTTATTTGCGACATGCACGTGAACGAGAGACTCTGCAGACGTGTCATTGACACAATCAAACTCGACTCTACAGTATAAATATCAACGTGACCGTACATTTGGACCTGTTCCAACTACAGCTAACACAACGCTAAGATGCAGCGAGCCCAGGACAGATGCCAGATCGCTGGGTTTGGCTGAGAGGTTGTCATTTCTACAACTACAGTTTTAGTTCTTTACTTTGTCTGAACAGTAGCCGACGATCTCCAACCATTTCAAAGTTCAGATGTTAGGTTAGTATCATGTACATGTCATGGGACATTTACCAGCTAGACAGGTGGAATTCTAGAGGACATTTCCTTGATAGACACACCCAACAACTTACATTAACAGATGAACCATTGTCCTCTTTAGATTTATAATAGCCTTTGTCCACACATCCAAGCCTGCCCACGTGGTGATGGAGATATTTTATTTGGCACAATAGACTAGCCAACACAAAGGAATGAGGAAATGTCCTTTCCTAGGAGGTTGCTCCACATTCACACTTATATGTTTTGTTTTGCTTTACAGACCATCGTTTATGTTTCTGCAAAATCACCCCCCCAATCAGATGAAGAAGAAACACCTGTTTACCTTTTAGAGCACATAGCTATTCAAATGTCCCCATGCTTCTTAATCACTTACTACAAAATATGACGCACTAGGAATAACTAGGAAAATATTCTAGACTTTATGATTCAAATATGTGAATATTTCCATACGGTATGAATCCATTTAAAGAAATAAAACTGACTCATTTTTTTTCTAATTCAACCCTATGTTACACCACATGGGTCATAAGTGACCCATACATTTATTTTTTGCAACATTTGTCATTGTATTACACATTTGTATTCCACGGTATGCTTTGGGTCAGTGTCTATCTGGACTGGGAGGTGCCGTTCAAAGGCTGGCCGGTCACTGACGGTGAAGAAGGGATAAAACAAGACAAACTGTAGAACTCTGATGGCTGAGATGTTCTGAATAATCTGATTCTGTTTCAGGGATTATCTTGACAGCCACTCAGGTCTGGATGATACAAAACACATTTTTCACGGTCAAAGTTTGGCAGGATGCTCCAAATTAATTTTAAAAATTGTGAAAAATCCCTCTTGTGGCCTGAATTAGAATCGTTGTCATCGTTGGAGGGACGGTCGCTGAGGTTTTCGTGGATAAGAAAATGTTTGCTGGTGTATCAAATTAGTCGATTAGAGCTTTTATTTGCGACATGCACGTGAACGAGAGACTCTGCAGACGTGTCATTGACACACTCAAACTCGACTCTACAGTATAAATATCAACGTGACCGTACATTTGGACCTGTTCCAACTACAGCTAACACAACGCTAAGATGCAGCGAGCCCAGGACAGATGCCAGATCGCTGGGTTTGGCTGAGAGGTTGTCATTTCTACAACTACAGTTTTAGTTCTTTACTTTGTCTGAACAGTAGCCGACGATCTCCAACCATTTCAAAGTTCAGATGTTAGGTTAGTATCATGTACATGTCATGGGACATTTACCAGCTAGACAGGTGGAATTCTAGAGGACATTTCCTTGATAGACACACCCAACAACTTACATTAACAGATGAACCATTGTCCTCTTTAGATTTATAATAGCCTTTGTCCACACATCCAAGCCTGCCCACGTGGTGATGGAGATATTTTATTTGGCACAATAGACTAGCCAACACAAAGGAATGAGGAAATGTCCTTTCCTAGGAGGTTGCTCCACATTCACACTTATATGTTTTGTTTTGCTTTACAGACCATCGTTTATGTTTCTGCAAAATCACCCCCCCAATCAGATGAAGAAGAAACACCTGTTTACCTTTTAGAGCACATAGCTATTCAAATGTCCCCATGCTTCTTAATCACTTACTACAAAATATGACGCACTAGGAATAACTAGGAAAATATTCTAGACTTTATGATTCAAATATGTGAATATTTCCATACGGTATGAATCCATTTAAAGAAATAAAACTGACTCATTTTTTTTCTAATTCCACCCTATGTTACACCACATGGGTCATAAGTGACCCATACATTTATTTTTTGCAACATTTGTCATTGTATTACACATTTGTATTCCACGGTATGCTTTGGGTCAGTGTCTATCTGGACTGGGAGGTGCCGTTCAAAGGCTGGCCGGTCACTGACGGTGAAGAAGGGATAAAACAAGACAAACTGTAGAACTCTGATGGCTGAGATGTTCTGAATAATCTGATTCTGTTTCAGGGATTATCTTGACAGCCACTCAGGTCTGGATGATACAAAACACATTTTTCACGGTCAAAGTTTGGCAGGATGCTCCAAATTAATTTTAAAAATTGTGAAAAATCCCTCTTGTGGCCTGAATTAGAATCGTTGTCATCGTTGGAGGGACGGTCGCTGAGGTTTTCGTGGATAAGAAAATGTTTGCTGGTGTATCAAATTAGTCGATTAGAGCTTTTATTTGCGACATGCACGTGAACGAGAGACTCTGCAGACGTGTCATTGACACACTCAAACTCGACTCTACAGTATAAATATCAACGTGACCGTACATTTGGACCTGTTCCAACTACAGCTAACACAACGCTAAGATGCAGCGAGCCCAGGACAGATGCCAGATCGCTGGGTTTGGCTGAGAGGTTGTCATTTCTACAACTACAGTTTTAGTTCTTTACTTTGTCTGAACAGTAGCCGACGATCTCCAACCATTTCAAAGTTCAGATGTTAGGTTAGTATCATGTACATGTCATGGGACATTTACCAGCTAGACAGGTGGAATTCTAGAGGACATTTCCTTGATAGACACACCCAACAACTTACATTAACAGATGAACCATTGTCCTCTTTAGATTTATAATAGCCTTTGTCCACACATCCAAGCCTGCCCACGTGGTGATGGAGATATTTTATTTGGCACAATAGACTAGCCAACACAAAGGAATGAGGAAATGTCCTTTCCTAGGAGGTTGCTCCACATTCACACTTATATGTTTTGTTTTGCTTTACAGACCATCGTTTATGTTTCTGCAAAATCACCCCCCCAATCAGATGAAGAAGAAACACCTGTTTACCTTTTAGAGCACATAGCTATTCAAATGTCCCCATGCTTCTTAATCACTTACTACAAAATATGACGCACTAGGAATAACTAGGAAAATATTCTAGACTTTATGATTCAAATATGTGAATATTTCCATACGGTATGAATCCATTTAAAGAAATAAAACTGACTCATTTTTTTTCTAATTCCACCCTATGTTACACCACATGGGTCATAAGTGACCCATACATTTATTTTTTGCAACATTTGTCATTGTATTACACATTTGTATTCCACGGTATGCTTTGGGTCAGTGTCTATCTGGACTGGGAGGTGCCGTTCAAAGGCTGGCCGGTCACTGACGGTGAAGAAGGGATAAAACAAGACAAACTGTAGAACTCTGATGGCTGAGATGTTCTGAATAATCTGATTCTGTTTCAGGGATTATCTTGACAGCCACTCAGGTCTGGATGATACAAAACACATTTTTCACGGTCAAAGTTTGGCAGGATGCTCCAAATTAATTTTAAAAATTGTGAAAAATCCCTCTTGTGGCCTGAATTAGAATCGTTGTCATCGTTGGAGGGACGGTCGCTGAGGTTTTCGTGGATAAGAAAATGTTTGCTGGTGTATCAAATTAGTCGATTAGAGCTTTTATTTGCGACATGCACGTGAACGAGAGACTCTGCAGACGTGTCATTGACACAATCAAACTCGACTCTACAGTATAAATATCAACGTGACCGTACATTTGGACCTGTTCCAACTACAGCTAACACAACGCTAAGATGCAGCGAGCCCAGGACAGATGCCAGATCGCTGGGTTTGGCTGAGAGGTTGTCATTTCTACAACTACAGTTTTAGTTCTTTACTTTGTCTGAACAGTAGCCGACGATCTCCAACCATTTCAAAGTTCAGATGTTAGGTTAGTATCATGTACATGTCATGGGACATTTACCAGCTAGACAGGTGGAATTCTAGAGGACATTTCCTTGATAGACACACCCAACAACTTACATTAACAGATGAACCATTGTCCTCTTTAGATTTATAATAGCCTTTGTCCACACATCCAAGCCTGCCCACGTGGTGATGGAGATATTTTATTTGGCACAATAGACTAGCCAACACAAAGGAATGAGGAAATGTCCTTTCCTAGGAGGTTGCTCCACATTCACACTTATATGTTTTGTTTTGCTTTACAGACCATCGTTTATGTTTCTGCAAAATCACCCCCCCAATCAGATGAAGAAGAAACACCTGTTTACCTTTTAGAGCACATAGCTATTCAAATGTCCCCATGCTTCTTAATCACTTACTACAAAATATGACGCACTAGGAATAACTAGGAAAATATTCTAGACTTTATGATTCAAATATGTGAATATTTCCATACGGTATGAATCCATTTAAAGAAATAAAACTGACTCATTTTTTTTCTAATTCCACCCTATGTTACACCACATGGGTCATAAGTGACCCATACATTTATTTTTTGCAACATTTGTCATTGTATTACACATTTGTATTCCACGGTATGCTTTGGGTCAGTGTCTATCTGGACTGGGAGGTGCCGTTCAAAGGCTGGCCGGTCACTGACGGTGAAGAAGGGATAAAACAAGACAAACTGTAGAACTCTGATGGCTGAGATGTTCTGAATAATCTG
This sequence comes from Takifugu rubripes, assembly GCF_901000725.2. Taxonomy (NCBI): domain Eukaryota; kingdom Metazoa; phylum Chordata; class Actinopteri; order Tetraodontiformes; family Tetraodontidae; genus Takifugu; species Takifugu rubripes. Next base: position 3,653 of record NW_021821582.1, on the reverse strand, counting down.
ATTCTGTTTCAGGGATTATCTTGACAGCCACTCAGGTCTGGATGATACAAAACACATTTTTCACGGTCAAAGTTTGGCAGGATGCTCCAAATTAATTTTAAAAATTGTGAAAAATCCCTCTTGTGGCCTGAATTAGAATCGTTGTCATCGTTGGAGGGACGGTCGCTGAGGTTTTCGTGGATAAGAAAATGTTTGCTGGTGTATCAAATTAGTCGATTAGAGCTTTTATTTGCGACATGCACGTGAACGAGAGACTCTGCAGACGTGTCATTGACACACTCAAACTCGACTCTACAGTATAAATATCAACGTGACCGTACATTTGGACCTGTTCCAACTACAGCTAACACAACGCTAAGATGCAGCGAGCCCAGGACAGATGCCAGATCGCTGGGTTTGGCTGAGAGGTTGTCATTTCTACAACTACAGTTTTAGTTCTTTACTTTGTCTGAACAGTAGCCGACGATCTCCAACCATTTCAAAGTTCAGATGTTAGGTTAGTATCATGTACATGTCATGGGACATTTACCAGCTAGACAGGTGGAATTCTAGAGGACATTTCCTTGATAGACACACCCAACAACTTACATTAACAGATGAACCATTGTCCTCTTTAGATTTATAATAGCCTTTGTCCACACATCCAAGCCTGCCCACGTGGTGATGGAGATATTTTATTTGGCACAATAGACTAGCCAACACAAAGGAATGAGGAAATGTCCTTTCCTAGGAGGTTGCTCCACATTCACACTTATATGTTTTGTTTTGCTTTACAGACCATCGTTTATGTTTCTGCAAAATCACCCCCCCAATCAGATGAAGAAGAAACACCTGTTTACCTTTTAGAGCACATAGCTATTCAAATGTCCCCATGCTTCTTAATCACTTACTACAAAATATGACGCACTAGGAATAACTAGGAAAATATTCTAGACTTTATGATTCAAATATGTGAATATTTCCATACGGTATGAATCCATTTAAAGAAATAAAACTGACTCATTTTTTTTCTAATTCCACCCTATGTTACACCACATGGGTCATAAGTGACCCATACATTTATTTTTTGCAACATTTGTCATTGTATTACACATTTGTATTCCACGGTATGCTTTGGGTCAGTGTCTATCTGGACTGGGAGGTGCCGTTCAAAGGCTGGCCGGTCACTGACGGTGAAGAAGGGATAAAACAAGACAAACTGTAGAACTCTGATGGCTGAGATGTTCTGAATAATCTGATTCTGTTTCAGGGATTATCTTGACAGCCACTCAGGTCTGGATGATACAAAACACATTTTTCACGGTCAAAGTTTGGCAGGATGCTCCAAATTAATTTTAAAAATTGTGAAAAATCCCTCTTGTGGCCTGAATTAGAATCGTTGTCATCGTTGGAGGGACGGTCGCTGAGGTTTTCGTGGATAAGAAAATGTTTGCTGGTGTATCAAATTAGTCGATTAGAGCTTTTATTTGCGACATGCACGTGAACGAGAGACTCTGCAGACGTGTCATTGACACACTCAAACTCGACTCTACAGTATAAATATCAACGTGACCGTACATTTGGACCTGTTCCAACTACAGCTAACACAACGCTAAGATGCAGCGAGCCCAGGACAGATGCCAGATCGCTGGGTTTGGCTGAGAGGTTGTCATTTCTACAACTACAGTTTTAGTTCTTTACTTTGTCTGAACAGTAGCCGACGATCTCCAACCATTTCAAAGTTCAGATGTTAGGTTAGTATCATGTACATGTCATGGGACATTTACCAGCTAGACAGGTGGAATTCTAGAGGACATTTCCTTGATAGACACACCCAACAACTTACATTAACAGATGAACCATTGTCCTCTTTAGATTTATAATAGCCTTTGTCCACACATCCAAGCCTGCCCACGTGGTGATGGAGATATTTTATTTGGCACAATAGACTAGCCAACACAAAGGAATGAGGAAATGTCCTTTCCTAGGAGGTTGCTCCACATTCACACTTATATGTTTTGTTTTGCTTTACAGACCATCGTTTATGTTTCTGCAAAATCACCCCCCCCAATCAGATGAAGAAGAAACACCTGTTTACCTTTTAGAGCACATAGCTATTCAAATGTCCCCATGCTTCTTAATCACTTACTACAAAATATGACGCACTAGGAATAACTAGGAAAATATTCTAGACTTTATGATTCAAATATGTGAATATTTCCATACGGTATGAATCCATTTAAAGAAATAAAACTGACTCATTTTTTTTCTAATTCAACCCTATGTTACACCACATGGGTCATAAGTGACCCATACATTTATTTTTTGCAACATTTGTCATTGTATTACACATTTGTATTCCGCGGTATGCTTTGGGTCAGTGTCTATCTGGACTGGGAGGTGCCGTTCAAAGGCTGGCCGGTCACTGACGGTGAAGAAGGGATAAAACAAGACAAACTGTAGAACTCTGATGGCTGAGATGTTCTGAATAATCTGATTCTGTTTCAGGGATTATCTTGACAGCCACTCAGGTCTGGATGATACAAAACACATTTTTCACGGTCAAAGTTTGGCAGGATGCTCCAAATTAATTTTAAAAATTGTGAAAAATCCCTCTTGTGGCCTGAATTAGAATCGTTGTCATCGTTGGAGGGACGGTCGCTGAGGTTTTCATGGATAAGAAAATGTTTGCTGGTGTATCAAATTAGTCGATTAGAGCTTTTATTTGCGACATGCACGTGAACGAGAGACTCTGCAGACGTGTCATTGACACACTCAAACTCGACTCTACAGTATAAATATCAACGTGACCGTACATTTGGACCTGTTCCAACTACAGCTAACACAACGCTAAGATGCAGCGAGCCCAGGACAGATGCCAGATCGCTGGGTTTGGCTGAGAGGTTGTCATTTCTACAACTACAGTTTTAGTTCTTTACTTTGTCTGAACAGTAGCCGGCGATCTCCAACCATTTCAAAGTTCAGATGTTAGGTTAGTATCATGTACATGTCATGGGACATTTACCAGCTAGACAGGTGGAATTCTAGAGGACATTTCCTTGATAGACACACCCAACAACTTACATTAACAGATGAACCATTGTCCTCTTTAGATTTATAATAGCCTTTGTCCACACATCCAAGCCTGCCCACATGGTGATGGAGATATTTTATTTGGCACAATAGACTAGCCAACACAAAGGAATGAGGAAATGTCCTTTCCTAGGAGGTTGCTCCACATTCACACTTATATGTTTTGTTTTGCTTTACAGACCATCGTTTATGTTTCTGCAAAATCACCCCCCCAATCAGATGAAGAAGAAACACCTGTTTACCTTTTAGAGCACATAGCTATTTCAAATGTCCCCATGCTTCTTAATCACTTACTACAAAATATGACGCACTAGGAATAACTAGGAAAATATTCTAGACTTTATGATTCAAATATGTGAATATTTCCATACGGTATGAATCCATTTAAAGAAATAAAACTGACTCATTTTTTTTTCTAATTCAACCCTATGTTACACCACATGGGTCATAAGTGACCCATACATTTATTTTTTGCAACATTTGTCATTGTATTACACATTTGTATTCCACGGTATGCTTGGGTCAGGTCCTATCTGGACTGGGAGGTGCCGTTCAAAGGCTGGCCGGTCACTGACGGTGAA
>NW_021821581.1:0-55156 GCF_901000725.2 Takifugu rubripes | reverse complement strand
GACAAGCCATTTACTCGGCGCGGTGTTCTGTCATCAGTCAATAGTGTTTTGACCCTCTAGGCCCTGGCACCCAGTTACTCCAAGGACGAGCCTTACTCAGAGAGCTTACCTCAGAATGCTCAGATGGGACATACCACTTCCAGAGGCAAGAAAGGCAAATGGAGACATTCCCTTGCAGATCTGAAAGATCTTCATGTCCCAACCTACCAGCTACCTCACTCAGTCTAGCAAAGACCAAGGAACTACTTCTATTCTCTGATGCTTCAACTAAGGCAATAGGCAGTGTAGCCTACTTGAGAGCCACTCAACCAGACAACACAGTTGAAGTAGGATTCTTGATGGGCAAAGCTAGACTAGCACCCCAGTCAGAGCCCACTATACCTAGGCTCGAACTTTGCACAGCCATCATGGCTGTTGAGATGGCAGATCTAATCGAGGACGAGTTAGACCAGCAGCTAGACACAGTTCACTTCTACACGGACAGTAAAGTAGTCCTAGGCTACATTTACAACGAGTCTAAGAGATTCTACACGTATGTCCACAATAGAGTGCAACGCATTCGCCAGTCATCAAAGCCAACACAGTGGCACTATGTGTGGACAGAAGAAAACCCTGCGGATCATGCCTCCAGGTCGCTGACACCGTCTCAACTAGCAAAGTCAACCTGGCTTACTGGACCCTTCATCTACCATCCGCCTGTTGAGAACAAAACTTTGAGAGGAATGTTTGACTAAGTTGAACCAGACAAGGACTGTGAAATAAGGCTGCAAGTTAAGACATATGCTACTTACCTCCAAGTACTTACCTGCAATCGTTTTGAACGCTTTTCCACCTTTAGGCACTTTTGATAGATAAGTTATATATAATAAATATGTCAATTCATATGTGTTAAAAATGTTAATAGGTTAAGAAATACATTCGAAGTTGTTTATAATTGTAATTCATTGTTTTGTAATACTTCCGAATAGAGCAACTTCCGGTTTCAGTTTGTCACTTCCGGCCCCGCTTCGCGACAGTAAACAGAGGCCATGAGCTGATTTAGCATGGAATATCGGATCCAAATCCATTGTAAAACTTTGCCATCCACATTGATCTGTTAACAAGGCAATGCGTAAGTTTATGTTATATACTTACCTGTATGTTTTATGCAATATTTTGTGATTATATGCGAAAATGTTTATAAATGAGTGCAATGTACTGTACGAACATCTGACTTGTACTGACAGCATATGTAATGTGCTTCACAGTTTTCACCGCTTCCAGTAAAGGAAATTTCTGCAAAATACATCTCCCTGGTTCTTTGCTGGCAGTTTAGCTGCGCATTTCCTAAGACACTACAGGCTCATTGGAGACCCTGTAGGTTCCCACAGTCCACATCTGGTGATGGTCCAGTTGTTGGGATGGCCTGGTCAGCTTTTTCTCTGATAGCTAGAACTTTATCAGTGAAGAAACTAATAAAGTCTTCACCATTAAGGAAGAAAAGATACGTGCCTCTAAAACACTGCGATTCTTGGTTCATTTGCCCACAGTGCTGAAAAGAAATCTGGGATTATTCTGGTTTTCTTCAATTAAAGAACAAATAAGATGTTCTAGCCTCACGGAGGGCCTTTTTGTAAACTACCAGACAGTCTTTCCAGGCTAAATGGTAGCTATCTATTTTACAAGAATACACTTCCTTTCTAGTCTTTCACTTTCTGCTTGAGGGTCCTAATGTGTGAATTATACCAGGGGGCACACCTCTGATTTGCTATTTTCTTTTTCAGGGGGGCAACAGAATAAAGCGTGATTCTCAGTGAGGTTGCTGCACCTTCAGCAAAAGAGTCAACCTCTGCAGGGCTAAGATTATAATGACTGATCCCTGGAGCACATGGTGGTCCTGGGATCAGCACAGGGATCACTTCCTTAAATTTAGATACAGCATTATCTGAAAGACATCTGTTATAGTAAGACTGTGTTCTGAGCATCGAAGACTCCTAAGAATCCTTTCCAGCAAGTGAGGGTATTTAATGTTTCCTAGCTGAAGTGATATAGACAATAAGGGTTGGAACCTGCAGTTAATTGGTAAAATTAAGGATTTAGACCAGTTAACTGAGTAAGCCGAGTTGGAAGAGAATCCCTTTATGAGTGCCACTACCTTAGAATGTGAGGCCTGTAAATTCTGAAGAAAAAGTATACATCATCTGCATTAAGACTACTCTGTGCTTTATGTTTTTTGTTTGGAGTCCTTCTATGTCTTTTTTGTCAGATATTGCTGCTAATGGTTCAAAGAAGATTGCAAACAGTGAAGGAGATCGAGGGCACCCTCGACAAGTGCCTCTGTGCAGATTAAAATTTGGTGAGAATTGATCACTATCTCACTGTTTCCAAGGTAGTTTTCTATGTCAACTGGACTGGGTTTCTTCTCTTGAAGACGTTTCGCCTTCAATCCAGAAGGCTTCTTCAGTTCTGCTGGGGAGAGAGCTTGAAATATATAGCCCCTGTGGACCATTTGCATACTAATGATCTGGGTGGTCACCTGAGAGTCATTAGCAGGGTCGTTGGTCGGGTCGTTCACCTAGTTTCTGTTGAGGTGTCTCCCCTTTGTCTGCTGGATCACATGGTGGTGAGTCACTGGGTCTCCTGGAATGGTGGTAATGTTTGTTTTGCTGTTGGAAGGAGTGGAGGACTGCATTGTATGTGGGTGATAGGAAGTGCCTCAGGCCACCACCTCTGTTTAAGGATGGTTTTTCCAATTTGATATGGATAGCTTCCTTGACACCCCTTTCAAACCAGCGGTCTTCTCTGGCCAGTATCTTTACTTGGCTGTCCTCGAAGGAGTGCCCACTCTCCTTTAAGTGTAAGTGGACTGCTGAATCCTGACCCGAAGAGGTGGAGCGTCTGTGTTGTGCCATTCTTCTGTGGAGAGGTTGTTTGGTTTCCCCAATGTACAGTTCCTTGCATTTCTCCTGGCACTGTATAGCATAAACAACATTACTTTGTTTGGGTCTTGGTGTCTTGTCCTTTGGGTGTACTAACCTCTGTCTGAGAGTTGCTGGGTTTGAAATGAACCGGTATGTCGTGTTTTTGGAGGATCCTAAACTTCTCAGAGACTCCGGACAGGTAGGGGATCGAAACGCTGCGGTGTTTGGTTCTCTCCTCCTCCTCTTTGCTGGGGTCTCGCTTTCTTGAGGTTTTGGTGAAGGCCCAGTCTGGGTAGCCGCAAGTTTTGAGAGCTGTCTTAATGTGGTCCTGTTCCTTCTTTCTGCCTTGGGATGTGGTGGGTATTTCTCTGGCCCGGTGTTGGAGAGTTCTGATCACTCCCAACTTGTGTTCCAGTGGGTGGGGAGAGTCAAACTGAAGGTACTGGTCGGTAAGTGTAGGTTTTGTGTAGACTTCGATGGTGAGATTTCGTCCTCAGTGATCTTGACTGTGCAGTCCAGAAAGGCCAGGCTGTTTCCTTTTTCCTTCTGGATAGAAGGCAAAACGTCTTCAAGAGAAGAACCCAGTCCAGTTGACATAGAAAACTACCTTGGATACAATGACCTGGATGATTGAGAATCTACACAGACATCTTGCATCACATTTTGGGAAAGATACCCTTCGTTTGGTGCGAGAGCTTGAGAAAACAGCCAAGAAGTTAGCGGACTTTAAGAACCACCTCCGCTTCAACCTCAGATGTCGACAGCAGAAGATGACTCCCACCTGTCTACGCATCAGATCAACGGTAAAAGGACACAGAGCCCAGTTAATTCTTCACATGACGGAAAAACGTTTACTCAATGAAAAGATCAGACAAATCCATTTTACCATAAATACCCTGGAAGCCAAGCTAGACGAAAGAAAGGAGGAACTACACCTACTGCTCCCCTCTGAAGTAATGGAAGAAATAGCCAAATCTGTTTCCAGGACTCAGTACACCCACACACCAGGACCAAGGAAAGTCAGATCCGAAAATTCACCACCCTACTGGCAAAACACAACCCCAGTGGAACTAACCCCTTCTCCATGACAGGAAAACAGGACACATCCTTGTCTGACTCACAACGGGAGAATGGGTAAAAAACCTATCAGACAGGGAGCTTACACAAACCAAAGAGAAAGTGCTTTCCAAAGGTCTGAATTTTTCAGTCACCCCTGAAGAGTATCGAACTCATCACAGCCACTGAGAAAGTCATCAGAAACAACAAACTCCCGGAAGCAGAAGCAGAACAGATTAGACTTAAGGTAACAGCCGCTTTAGCTAGTGCAAAACCTCCAACCTCCAATATCACTAATGAGGAAAAAAGCCATTGCATCCTTAGCCAAGGACAAGAACATCACCATCTTACCAGCTGACAAAGGTAGGTGCACGGTCTTACTCAATACCACTGACTATGACACCAAAAAATCAGTCTCCTGACAGACACCGCTACATATGAGAAACTCAAGCGAGACCCCACCAGCTCATACAAGAAGAAGGTGGTAGACTTACTACAGAAACTGGGAAAGGATAAAGCCATCGACAGACCACAATACTACCGTCTATATTCAGGAGAAACCATCCCTTGCATATATGGATTGCCCAAGATCCACAAACCAGGGACCCCTCTCAGACCCATAGTAAGTAGCATCAATTCTGTAACATACAACATTTCCAAATACTTGGCCTCCATCTTGTCTCCCATGGTTGGCAACACCCACACCACATCAAAAACTCCCAAGACTTTGCTCAAAAGGTCAGTGGACTCACACTACTTCCAGAAGAGACTATGGTATCTTATGATGTCACGTCACTCTTCACGTGCATCCCCACCGCCAGCGCCATAGACACCATCCACAAGCACCTTTTATTGGACAAGAATCTTCCAGAAAGGACAACCTTAACACCGGACCAAATCTGCACCATGCTGGACCTGTGTTTGAACACCACCTATTTCCAATACAGAGAAGGTTTCTACAGGCAGAAACATGGCTGTGCCATGGGCTCACCAGTATCCCCCATATAGTTGCCAATCTATACATGGAGAAGGTGGAATCCCAGGCCCTGACATCCTTCACAGGAACTGCGCCAAGCCACTGGTTCAGGTATGTGGACGACACCTGGGTCAAAATTCAAACACAAGAATTGGAAGCGTTCTCCGATCACCTCAACAAAACAGACCAGCATGTAAAATTCACCCGGGAAGATGTAAAAGGAAACAGCCTGGCCCTTCTGGACTGCGCAGTCAAGATCACTGAGGACAGAAATCTCACCATTGAAGTCTACAGAAAGCCTACACATACCGACCAGTACCTTCAGTTTGACTCTCACCACCCACTGGAACACAAGTTGGGTGTGATCAGAACTCTCCAACACCGGGCCAGAGAAATACCCACCACATCCCAAGGCAGAAAGAAGGAAAAGGACCATATTAAGACAGCTCTCAAAACTTGCGGCTACCCAGACTGGGCCTTCACCAAAACATCAAGAAAGCGAGACCCCAGCAAAGGAGAGGAGGAAGAAACAAATGCCACAGCGTGTCGATCCCCTACCTGTCCGGAGTCTCTGAGAAGTTTAGGAGGATCCTCCAAAAACACGACATACCGGTTCATTTCAAACCCAGCAACACTCTCAGACAGAGGTTAGTACACCCAAAGGACAAGACACCAAGACCCAAACAAAGTAATGTTGTTTATGCTATAAAGTGCCAGGAGAAATGCAAGGAACTGTACATTGGGGAAACCAAACAACCTCTCCACAGAAGAATGGCACAACACAGACGCTCCACCTCTTCGGGTCAGGATTCAGCAGTCCACTTACACTTAAAGGAGAGTGGGCACTCCTTCGAGGACAGCCAAGTAAAGATACTGGCCAGAGAAGACCGCTGGTTTGAAAGGGGTGTCAAGGAAGCTATCCATGTCAAATTGGAAAAACCATCCTTAAACAGAGGTGGTGGCCTGAGGCACTTCCTATCACCCACATGCAATGCAGTCCTCCACTCCTTCCAACAGCAAAACAAACATTACCACCATTCCAGGAGACCCAGTGACTCACCACCATGTGATCCAGCAGACAAAGGGGAGACACCTCAACAGAAACTAGGTGAACGACCCGACCAACGACCCTGCTAATGACTCTCAGGTGACCACCCAGATCATTAGTATGCAAATGGTCCACAGGGGCTATATATTTTCAAGCTCTCTCCCCAGCGATTTCAGAACTGAAATAACAGGAATAACTGAATAATCTCTTTGCCAGGGTTTTACATATAATTTTTATAGCAACATTTTTAAGTGATATGGCACGGTCGCTAGATGGCACAGTTGGGTCTTTACCTGGTTTGAGCAAGCTAATGTTTGCAGTGTTTAAGTAAGGGGATAAGTGATTTTCTTTTATTTGTTTACCATTCTGAAAAATAATGGGGCTAGCAGGATTCATAAGTCTTTATAAAATTCAGCTGGAAAACAGCTGGTGCTTTATTATTATGTTTCCCAAGGTGATTGTGACTGGTGCGTGATCACTGATAATGATAGGGTGAGTGCCGTGAAAAAACCATGAAAGAAGACGGGGTTGTCAATGTTTGGACCGTAGATGCTGGCATTGCACAGGTTAGAACTTTGAACTGATATACTATTATGTATCTACCCTCTGGGTCTATAATTCACTACTAGGTGAAAATGTACATTCCTGTTTATCATAATAGCAACACCTCTTTGTTTAGAATTCTAACAGGCTAAGTATGTGGGGAAACTGTGGTGAAATGAGCATATTTTCCCTGGTCATAATCTCCTGACATAGGGTGATATCTGCACCCAGGTGATTCATCATTTTTAATCTCTTTCCATGTGAGCCAATTTCACATGTACATTCCAAGTGACAAGCTTTATTGACCTAGTCAACTCTGAGATATGACTGGAAGTATAGGTTTCTTGGTGCACATCTGTTTGTGTAGTTTATATTTGTATACGTTTGTATCTCTGTATGAGTATGTGCATGTGTCATTCTTGTAAGTGAATGAGGTTCTTCTGGGTCTCACTTGTTGTGACTGTGAAGCTATCTATGCAAGTCTGGACATGTATGACCTTATTACTGTTTGTAAGGGGAGCTGGTACTTGCTACCATCAAGATGGCACGACATTAGATTCAGATTCAGATTCAGGTCCTTTATTTGTCCCACACGGGGAAATTTACAGCGCAACAACAGCAAGAGCACGCAGAGAAAAAATAAAATAGAATAAAATTGGGAATATACAAAGAGGATGTATATACAATAATCCAGGTAAATGGATACTCAGCCCTTGTATACCTGTACATAGTACAGAGGGTGAATACAATATACATATCAGAATATATAATATTCAGTGTATGCTATCGGGCATTATGTTTGTTGTGCAGTCTGACAGCAGCCAGCAGGAAAGATCGGCAATACCTCTCCTTTACACAGCGAGGGTGGAGCAGCCGCTCACTGAAGAAGCTGCCCAGTGCTGTCAGAGTGTCCTGTAGAGGGTGGCACGTGTTGTTCAACATGGATGACAGCTTAGCCCTCATCCTTCCATTTCTCGCCACCTCCACCGAGTCCAGGGGACATCCCAGGACAGAGCTGGCCCTCCTTACCAGTCTGTCCATCCTCTTCCTGTCCGTGATGGTACTGGACCAGCAGACTATTCCATAAAAGATGGCTGAGCCCACCACTGAGTCATAGAAAGTCCTCAGGAGTGGTCCCTGCACTCCAAAAGACCTCAGCCTCCTGAGCAGGAACAGTCTGCTATTGCCCTTCTTGACAAGGGCATATTTTTTGTGTGTCCAGTCCAGGTTATTGTTTAAGTGAACACCCAGGTACTTGTAGGACTCCACCACATCAACATCCGTTCCCAGGATGTTCACTGGTGCAGGTGGGGGGTTGTTACACCTGCGGAGATCCACTACCAGCTCCTTGGTTTTGCTAGCGTTGATCTGGAGGTTGTTCCGCAGGCTCCAGTCCACAAAGTCCTGAATAAGTCCTCTGTACTCTGTATCGTCCCCATCAGCGATGAGGCCAACAGCAGCAGAGTCGTCAGAGAACTTCTGGAGGTGACATGATGACGTACTGTGTGAAAAGTCCGCGTGTAGAGGATGAACAGGAAAGGAGCCAGAACTGTTCCCTGCGGGACACCAGTGCTGCAGAGAAGCAGATCTGACTCGGAGCCCTTCACCCTCACAAACTGGGGTCTTTGTGTGAGGTAGTCCAAAATCCATGTTTTGAGGTGGTGATCCATCCCAGCTACCTGCAGCTTGTCCCCCAGCAGCCTGGGCTGGATGGTGTTGAATGCACTGGGGAAATCAAAAAACATGATCCTCACAGGCATCACTACTGGAAGTCGCTGCATGGCCTCAGGAGTCTCAATCTGAAAAGTTTGTAGTTCAAAGCAGAAATGAAAGTTCGAGTTCTATCATGCAAAAAGCTCAATCTGAATTTCTTTTTGACACTGTGTCCAACATGACTGTAAGGAAAGGCATACACGAACTGAACCCCAAAACGCAGAGACACACACACAACAGTCAAAGATGATCAAAAGGAAGCTTTACTGAAAGTTTAGCAGTTATCAATCTACAGACAACCTCAGGTGGAGAAACTAAGGAAACACGGCCGGGCAGGCTGGGCAGCACAAACATATGATCTGCAGAACAAACACACAGTGATTTTGGAGCTTGAAACAAGAATCCAAAAAGCATACATGTAATCCAGAAGGTTTGGGCCAGGCTGTAACACATGAAGTTGAACAATAAATTGGTTATGATGGGAATGTGAACCAAGCTTTTATGGCAGAAGGCAGATGAGTTGATTGACTGGATATGAGCGTCAGGTGTGGAGACTGGGAGTTGAGTGAAACTGAAGAGCAGCCCCGCCCAGCCTGGAAATAAACAGACAAGGGTGAAAACCAGACAAGAAACAGAAGGAACGGGGAACACACTAGAGAGAACTCCTAACAGTGTCAGAGCTGCAGCTGGTATAGTGTTGCAAAGGTATGTATGCTGTGTGCAGCTTGCATATTTATAAAGGCATCATCAGCAAATTCATAATTTGCAAATAATAAATGAAGACATTTTTCAGCTTTTAATATTAAGCAGCTTTTAAAATCAACTTAAGGTTCCATGGTAGTTTAAATGACAGGTGACTTTCCTAAGATAAACACATGTTTACAGCAGCAATCAACTAAATCTCCTGCAAAACAGGAGGAAGGGGAAATGGCATCCTACCACGAGCTTGCAGTGTTTTAGCATTGGTGTTCATCTAAAGCAGTATTCTAACAAGGGATGGAGATGGAAAAGAGTATATAAAAAAGTCAGAGAAAAAAAATAGTGAAGGCATTTTCATGATAGGAAATGTAACAAATATTCGTGAGAATGGCGAGAAAAAAATAAACAGCATGTGTTTATGTTATCTTATGTGTTATTTTTACATTTATGCAAATGCATTTAAAATATTTCCACACTTGAATAAATAATAATTTGCACAGACAGTTTTGTGATGTAGTTACACTGATGCATGGTTATAACCAGCCCTTTGAAGGCAATGCCGGTGTAGCCAGGAGCAAAAATGAGTCCCCTGTTATGTTAGGAAGCAACAGTTTTCCTGGGAGAGTTTTCAACCAAAAGCATTTTGTCTTTCTAGCTGTTTTTGGGCACTGAATCTTTTTCTATTCTTTCTGGTGCTGTTGCCACTACCCTCTACTGGATAAAATAGTCATTACAACTAAGACAGACAAAATAAAATGTAGAAAAGTGATGCATTAATTCAAAATTCAAGTGAAATTCAATGGGTCATATTGAGAAAGGCTCATGTACAGACAGATGTTTGCTTTTATACCTCTTTGTGACAAAACTTTAATAAATAAATAAATTTGCTACCTATCGACATTCATTATTCGACATTTATACCTTTTGACGTTCATTATTTTGATTTTTTTATTTGAATAAAAAGACAAGATTCTGAAATAAAAAAAATATTAACAGAATGATACATTTTAATGATCAAATGTATTTCTTCAGGTGAATTTCGATTTGTAATAATGATTAATTTTGCTTAGTATGGTATTTTTGTTTGTTGCTTATTTTGGGGAGTTTCTTTGTTTAGTTTTGGGGGGGTTGGACTTGGACGGGACGGAGTTCTAACTTTTTTTATCACACTCACAACCCTCCTTGTGTGGCAAAATTCACTACAAGACTCCTCTTCATCATCATTTACAAAGAATTAGACAGATGTATTTTCCTATCATATGTCCTGAAGATTGATGTGTTTTCTTTTTCTTGACCTCTATTGTCCAATTTCAATCAATCAATCTTTATTTATATAGCGTCTTTTACAATTAAAATTGTTTCTAGGCGCTTTCCAGAATCCCAGGGCCTGACCCCAGACAAGCAGCAGTGGCAAGGAAAAACTCCCCTTTAACAGGAAGAAACCTTGAGCAGGACCAGTCCCGTGTGGGGGACCCTCCTGCTGATGGCCGGCTGGGTAGAGAGAGAGGAGAAGGGGGGAGGACAGGTAGAGAATAGAATAGGTAGGAGGGAGAGGAGCAGAGGAGGAGAGGAAACCATGACCCAGTGGGGTGACAGAGGCCTGTCAGGTGATCATGTTTCTGGGCCCGGCAGCCTCGGCCTATACCAGCATAGCTAAGATGTTAACCTAATGATTAGACGACCCCTTAAGTATGATAATTTGTCTGTCTATGATAATAACTGCAACTACAGAATTAGTAACAATAAACTTTTCCAAAGAGGTTTTAAGTCTAATCTAAAAAGTAGATGAAGTTCTCCTCCCGTACCTGGACAGGGAGCTGGTTCCATAGCAGGGTGCTTGAGAGCTAAATGCTCGGCCCCCATTCTACTCCTAGAACTCTGGGAACGACACACTTATATCCAGCATTCTGAGAGCGGAGCAGTCTATTGGGCTGGTAAGGTTCACTAGCTCCACCAGGTAGGATGGAGCTAGGCCTCTGAGGACCTGACAGGTCAAAAGAAGGGTTTTAAAAATTATTCTAAATTTAATGGGCAGCCAATGAAGAGACACCAGTACAGGATTTATGTGATCTCTTATGTCAATACCTGTCAGAACTCTGGCTGCAGCATTTTGGATCACCTGGAGGCTTCTTAAAGAGTTGTTTGGACACCCTGATAATAAAGAGTTACAGTAGTCCAGCCTGGAAGTAACAAATGCATGGACTAACTTTTCAGCATCATGCCGCGTCAGCAGCTTCCTGATCTTTGTGATGTTCCTCATGAAAAAAGGCACTTCTAGAGACTAATTTAATGTGTGAGTTGAAGGAGAGATTTTGATCAAAAGTTACTCCTAGATTCCTCACAGAGAGACTAGATGTTAATGAGATACCATCTAGAGTGATCATGTGATCTAATCTATCCTTGAGAGGTTCAGGACCAAACACCATGACCTCAGTTTTTCCTGAGTTAAGGAGGAGGAAATTTGAAGACATCCACGACTTTATGTCTTTAAGACAGGTCTGAAGCTTCACTAACTTCTCTGTCTCCTCTGGTTTCATGGATAAATAAAGCTCAGTGTCATCAGCATAACAATGAAAATTTATCCCATGTGCCGAATAATGTTCCCTAGGGAGCATGTACAAGGTGAAGGATTGGTCCAAGTACAGAACTTTGTGGAACTCCATGGATAACCCCACTGTATGAAGAGGGAACGCCATGGACATAAGCAAACTGTATCTATCAGTAAATGATCTAAACCAGTCTAGTGCTGTCCCTTAATCCCAATCACATGTTCCAGTCTATGTAACAGGATGCTGTGATCAACTGTATCAAAAGCAGCACTGAGGTCCAGCAGAACCAGCATAGAACCACTCCATGATCTGAAGCTATAAGAAGATCATAGGAACTTTAATAAGTGCTGTTTCTGTGCTGTGATGAGCTCTAAAGCCTGACTGAAACATCTCAAACAGGCTGTTTCTCTCTGCAGGTGCTCCGTAACTGAGTCACCACCACCTTCTCAAGAACTTTAGAGATAAAAGGAAGTTTGGATCTTGGCCAATAATTTGCTAAGACATCAGGATCCAGTGATGTTTTTTTAAGCAACGGCTTAATCACTGCCACCTTGTAGGACCGGGGTACATAACCTGTCACTAAAGAGCCATTGATCTGGTCCAGGATAGAACTGCCTATCAATGGTAAAACATCCTTCAACATGTGTTGGGATGGGATCTAAAAGACACGTGGTGGACTTGGATTTCTGAATTACGAAGACGCCTCAGAAAAATATAGGGCTGAAGGAGTTTAAGGGCTCATTGGAGAACCTGTATGTTCCCACAGTCAGCATGTCTGGTGATGGTCCAGTTGTAGGGATGGCCTGGTTAGCTTTTCTCTGATAGCTAGAACTTTATCAGTGAAGAAGCTCATGAAGTCTTCACCACTAAGGGAAGAAGGGATACGTGGATCTAAAACACTGTGACTTTTGGTTAATTTGGCCACAGTGCTGAAAAGAAACCTGGGGTTGTTCTTGTTTTCTTCAATTAAAGAAGGAAAATAAGCTGTTCTAGCCTTACGGGGGGCCTTTTTGTAAACTAATAGACAGTCTTTCCAGGCTAAATGGTAGCTATCTATTTTACAGGAATACCACTTCCTTTCTAGTCTTCGCACTTTCTGCTTGAGGGTCCTAATGTATGAATTATACCAGGGAACACGCCCCTCTAATTTACTATTTTTTTTATTTGTGGGGCAACAGAATCAAGTGTGATTCTCAGTGAGGTTACTGCATCTTCAGCAATAGAGTCAACCTCAGCAGGGCTAAGATTATAATGATTGATCCCTGGGGAAACACACAGTGGTCCTGGGATCAACACAGGGATCACTTCCTTAAACTTAGCTGCAGCATTATCTGAAAGACATCTGCTATAGTAAGACTGAGCTCTGAGCATAGAAGAATTCTTAATCATAAATGTAAAAGTGATCAAAGAATGATCTGACAGGAGTGGGTTCTGAGGGAACACTGACACATGTTCTACCTCAACACCATAAGTCAGGACTAGATCTAGGGCAGGCCTGGCCAACCCGCAGCTCCCGAGCCGCATGCGGCTCTTTGCCTGGTTTCATGCGGCTCTAACGTTCATATCGAAGTTTGGGTTTGGGTTTTTTTAATGTGCGTGTTCACTTCGCTTGAGTTCAATACGGTACCTTCGCCAAACGCGCATGCGCGTTAGATGAAAATACCGCAAAGTTTCTCAGTAGGGACAAGATCTTTTGAGTAAGCAATTAGTGTCAAGTTCGCCCTCAAAATGGAAGGGAAAAAAATGCACAGCCAAACGAGAAAACCTGCACGAAAGCTTCGTGACCTGGTTCTGTGATCTACAACTGAAAAGGCCACAAATTGCATTCCTCGCTGACCCATTTAATGAGCCACACTGTTTGAAAGCCCCGCTAGTCACAGATGAGGCTGCAGCTGAGTTGGAGATTATCGATCTTCGTGAGGAGGACCAACTGAAACCTGCTTTAAGGGAAGGGGCCATTGAGTTCTGGAAAGTGTGCCAATGGAAAAATACCCCAATGTCAAACGGGCTGCGCTTAAGATACTGTCAATATTTGGGTCAACATACGTTGCGAGTCTGTGTTATCTACCCTAAAACACGTGAAATCAAAGCATCGATCTGTTCTGACTGACACCCATGTGAAAGAATTGCTTCGCGTGGCAACAACTGAATACAAGCCAGATTTAAAGAGGATTGTTCAAAGCAACGAATGCCATAAGTCCCACTAAGCAACATGCATAGTAAGAGAAAAAAGATATTTTAATTATATTTTTTGTTTGTGGACTTAGTTGAACTGAGAGTTTGTGTGTGTGAGACAGTGCACACAATGTTCATTGTTGAAAATGACTGGCCCGTGGTCTGTATAAGTCAAATTCTGTCATTATCATGTTGGTGTGTGACATTTACAATAAATCTGGCTAAGCAGAGGTCTGTGTGTGTGAGGAAGGGATGAGGTGATGTACCTGTGTGCCCATGTGTATGATGTGGCTCGTTGCGGTAACACAGTAAAAAATGTGGCTCCGAGGCTCTGACTGGTTGGCCACGCCGGATCTAGGGTGTGGTTGAAGCTATGAGTTGGTTGGTTTATCTGTTGAAGGAAACCAACTGATTCAGTAATGAAATGAAGCAATTTCTAAAGCTGTCATTTATAACGTTTACATGGGTAATAAAGTCTCCAATGATAATGACTTTGTCTGTTCGTTTGTCTGAAACGTCATAGGATTGTTTTGCGAACCATGAGTCAAAAGAAACCCACTGACTGCATCATCATCAATGGCTTAGAAGTAAACAGTTTGGAAGGAGGAAACTTCTATGGATTGCCTGATGTTTATTCACAGAAAGAAATTCCAGTCAGCAAAGACCATATACCAAAGCAGAAGGATTTGGAGAGATGGCCACATTTGAAGGATGTATGTCTGCCAAGCATTGATGTTGACATTGATCTCTTGATTGGTACAAATGTGCCTAAACTTATGGAGCCATGAAGGTGATAAATAGCAATGACAATGGCCCTTTTGCAACCAAAACCCTGTTGGGCTGGGTTGTCAGTGGTCTCCCCCATGATGAGCACACATGTTCCAATAAGCAAGGCAAACCTGTTTACAGCCACCGGATTTCTGTGGAAACGGTACATGACCTTCTGGTGCAGCAATACAACCATGACTTCCCTGAGAGTGCCTACGAGTAGGAAGAAATGTCTCAAGAGGATCTGAGATTTCTGGACAGAATGAACACCTATGTCAAAGTACAAGATAGTCACTATCAGTTGCCTCTGCCATTTAATGGAGATCCCAAAATGCCCAACAACCGCCTGATGGCAGAGCAAAGAGCAGAGTCTTTGAAGCGAAAGTTTGGGAGAAACACCATCTTCAAAGAAGAGTACACGCTGTTCATGAACGCCATGTTGAAATGTGGGCATGCTGAACTGTGCCCAAAGAGGAACAGAAATACAGCTGGCATTGGATGGTACATACCCCACCATGGAGTATGTCACCCCAAAAAAGGAGGCTTGAGAGTGGTTTTTGACTGCTCTGCATCTTACCAGGGCACATCTCTCAACAGCGAACTCCTGAAGGGCCCAAATCTCACAAACTCCTTGATTGGTGTCCTGTTGCGTTTCTGTCATGGGAATGTGGCTATACTGGCTGATGTTGAGAAGATGTATTACCAGGTGAAGATACCACCAGATCATGTTGACTTTTTGCGTTTCTTATGGTGGGAAGATGGAAACACATCTCAGCCTCTTAAGGAATACAGGATGACCGTTTACATCCTTGGAGCAACATCATCAGCAAGTTGTGCCAGTTATGCCTTGAGGAGGACTGCTGAAGACCACAAAGGCAGCTTCTCAGCGGATGCAGTGAACAACCTTTTTGTTGATGATTTGCTGAAGTCCATGGATACAGAGACCAATGCCATTCAACTGTACAAGGAATTGAAGGCTCTGTGCGCAGCAGGAAGTTTCAATCTCACCAAGTGGTCCAGTAACAGCAGAGCTGTCCTAGCCCACATTCCTGAAGGTGAAATGGCAAAGCCCCCCTCCCTGGGCTGCCACCTTATCGTGGTGGAGGGGTTTGCGTGTCCCAATGATCCTAGGAGCTCCGTTGTCTGGGGCTATATGCCCCTGGTAGGGCCACCCATGGCAAACAGGTCCTAGGTGAGGGACCAGACAAAGCGTAGCCCAGGACCCCCTAATGATGCTGAACAACTTTGGTGCCAAGTTTCCCTTGCCCGGATGCGGGTCACCGGGGCCCCCTCCTGGAGCCAGGCCTGGGGGTGGGGCACGTTGGCGAGCGCCTGGTGGCCGGACCTCTGCCCATAGAGTCCGGCCGGGCGCAGCCCGAAGAGGCAACATGGGACCCCTTCCCGTGGGCTCACCACCTGCAGGAGGGGCCAAGGGGGTCGGGTGCATTGTGTTTTGGGTAGCAGCCGGAGGCAGGGACCTTGGCGGTCTGATTCCCGGCTGCACAAACTGGCTCTAGGGACATGGAATGTCACCTCTCTGGTGGGAAAGGAGCCTGAGTTGGTGCGCGAGGTTGAGAAGTTCCGACTAGATATAGTTGGCCTCACCTCGACGCACGGCAAGGGCTCTGGAACCAGTCTTCTTGAGAGGGGTTGGACTCTCTACCACTCTGGAGTTGCCGATGGTGAGAGGCGACGAGCAGGGGTGGCAATTCTGGTTGCTCCCCAGCTCAGTGCCTGTGTATTGGAGTTTACCCCGGTGGATGAGAGGGTAGCCTCCCTTCGCCTTCGGGTGGGGGACGGATCCTGACTGTTGTTTGTGCCTATGGTCCAAACAGCAGTTCAGCGTATCCACCCTTTTTGGAGTCCTTAGAGGGAGTGCTGGAGAGTGCCCCTTCTGGGGGCTCCCTCGTCCTCCTGGGTGACTTCAATGCTCACGTTGGCAATGACAGTGTGACCTGGAGAGGTGTGATTGGGAAGAACGGCCCCCCTGATCTGAACCCGAGTGGTGTTTTGTTATTGGACTTCTGTGCTCGTCTCAGATTGTCCATAACGAACACCTTGTTCAGACATAAAGGCGTCCACATGTGCACTTGGCACCAGGACGCCTTAGGCCGCAGATCGATGATCGACTTTGTGGTTGTGTCATCGGATTTGCGGCCGCATGTTCTGGACACTCGGGTGAAGAGAGGGGCGGAGCTGTCAACTGATCACCACCTGGTGGTGAGTTGGCTCCGATGGTGGGGAAGGATGCCGGACAGACCTGGCAGGCCCAAACGTGTTGTGAGGGTCTGCTGGGAACGCCTGGCAGAGTCCCCTGTCAGAAGGAGCTTCAACTCACGCCTCCGGGAGAGCTTTGACCATGTCCCGGGGGAGGCGGGGGACATTGAGTCCGAGTGGACCGTGTTCCGTGCCTCCATTGTTGAGGCAGCTGACCGGTGCTGTGGCCGCAAGGTGGTTGGTGCCTGTCGTGGCGGCAATGCCCGAACCCGCTGGTGGACACCAGCGGTGAGGGATGCCGTCAAGCTGAAGAAGGAGTCGTATCGGGCCTTACTGGCCTGTGGGACTCCTGAGGCAGCAGATGGGTACCGGCGTGCCAAGCGGAGTGCAGCTACGGCGGTTGCCGAGGCAAAGACTCGGGCATGGGAAGAGTTCGGTGAGGCCATGGAGAACGACTTTCGGACGGCCTCGAAAAGGTTCTGGACCACCATCCGGCGTCTGAGGAGGGGAAGCAGTGCACTGTCAACACTGTGTATAGTGGTGATGGTGTGCTGCTGACCTCAACTCGGGATGTTGTGGATCGGTGGAAGGAATACTTCGAGGACCTCCTCAATCCCACCAACACGCCTTCCAGTGAGGAAGTAGGGCCTGGGGACCTGGAGATGGGCTCTCGTATCTCCGGGGCTGAAGTTGCCGAGGTAGTTAAAAAACTCCTCGGTGGCAAGGCCCCGGGGGTGGATGAGATCCGCCCAGAGTCCCTTAAGGCTCTGGATGTTGTAGGGCTGTCGTGGTTGACTCGACTCTGCAACATCGCGTGGACATCGGGGGCAGTGCCGCTGGATTGGCAGACCGGGGTGGTAGTCCCTCTTTTTAAGAAGGGGGACCGGAGGGTGTGTTCCAACTATAGGGGGATCACACTCCTCAGCCTCCCTGGTAAGGTCTATTCAGGGGTACTGGAGAGGAGGGTCCGCCGGATAGTCGAACCTCGGATTCAGGAGGAGCAATGTGGTTTTCGTCCTGGGCGTGGAACAGTGGACCAGCTCTACACCCTCACGCAGGGTCTTCGAGGGTGCATGGGAGTTTGCCCAACCAGTCCACATGTGTTTTGTGGACTTGGAGAAGGCATTCGACCTGTCCCTCGGGGGGTCCTGTGGGGGGTCCTCCGAGAGTATGGGGTGTCGGGCCCGCTGATACGGGCTGTCCGCTCCCTGTACGATCGGTGCCAGAGTTTGGTCCGAATTGCTGGCAGTAAGTCGAACTCGTTTCCGGTGAGGGTTGGCCTCCGCCAGGGCTGCCCTTTGTCACCGATTCTGTTCATAATTTTTATGGACAGAATTTCTAGGTGCAGTCATGGTGTTGAGGGGATCCGGTTTGGTGACCTCAGGATCGCGTCTCTGCTTTTTGCGGATGATGTGGTCCTGTTGGCTTCATCGGCCCGTGACCTCCAACTATCACTGGATCGGTTCGCCGCCGCATGTGAAGCGGCTGGGATGAGAATCAGCACCTCCAAATCCGAGGCCATGGTTCTCACCGGAAAAAGGTGGAGTGCCTTCTCCGGGTAAAGGAGGAGATCCTGCCCCAAGTGGAGGAGTTTAAGTACCTCGGGGTCTTGTTCACGAGTGAGGGAAGAATGGAGCGGGAGATCGACAGGCGGATCGGTGCGGCGTCCACAGTAATGCGGACTCTGCACCGGTCCGTTGTGGTGAAGAGAGAGCTGAGCCGAAAGGCGAAGCTCTCGATTTACCGGTCGATCTTCGTTCCTACCCTCACCTATGGTCATGAGCTTTGGGTAATGACCGAAAGAACAAGATCACGGGTACAAGCGGCTGAAATGAGCTTCCTCCGTAGGGTGGCTGGGCTCTCCCTTAGAGATAGGGTGAGAAGCTCTGCCATCCGGGAGGAGCTCGGAGTAGAGTCGCTGCTCCTCCGCGTTGAGAGGAGCCAGATGGGGTGGCTTGGGCATCTAGTCAGGATGCCCCCTGGACGCCTCCCTGGTGAGGTGTTCAGGGCATGTCCCTCCGGTAGGAGACCCCCGGGAGACCCAGGACACGTTGGAGAGACTATGTCTCTCGGCTGGCCTGGGAACGCCTGGGGATCCCTCCGGATGAGCTGGAGGAGGTAGCTGGGGAAGGGAAGTCTGGGCTTCTCTCCTTAGGCTGCTGCCCCCGCGACCCGACCCGGATAAGCGGTAGAGAATGGATGGATGGATGGATGGATGGAAATGGCAAAGGAAGGACTTGGACTTGGAAGACCTGCACTGGAAAGGGCCATTGGTGTGCACTGGACCGCAGAAGATGATGTCTTCAAGTTCCATGTGACACTCAAAACAACCATGCACCAGACGAGGCATTCTGTCTATGGTTAGTTCAATGTATGACCCGCTAGGATTTCTTGCCCCAGTGACCTTTCGAGCAAACACCTACTGCAGGAACTTTGCAGGCTGAATCTTAGTTAGGACGAAGACATACCCAACACCCATGCACAGTCCTGGAATGTTGGCTGCAGGGCCTTGAGGCTCTCACAAACTTCAACATCGCAGTTTCAAACCAAAGAAATTTGGAAAGGTTGAACATGCACAATTGCACCACTTCTGCGATGCAAGTGAAGTCGGATATGGCATAGACCTACCCAAGGTTAGTCAATAGTCAGGCGCAAGTCCATGTGAAATTTGTGATGGGAAATCAAGAGTGGCGCCGTTGAAGTTGATGACAATCCCACGTCTTGAGCTAACTGCTGCAGTCCTGGTAGTTCGAATGGATCGGATGCTCATGGATGAGTTGAAACTGGACCTGGAACCATCCGTGTTTTGGACAGACAGTGCAACTGTCTTGAAGTACATAAGGAGTGACAGCAGACGATTTCACACCTTTGTTGCAAATCGAGTAAACGCAATCTGAGGCATGTCTGATGTATCGCAGTGGAAATCCTGGGAAACTGAATCCTGCTGACTGTGCGTCACATGGATTAAATGCAGCAGACTTCCTGAAAGGCAGCAACTGGATCAATGGTCCCATGTTCCTGAAAGATTTGCCCAAAAACTGGCCCAACTCACCTGTTGACCTCGCGATTCCTCCATGACTCAAAGTTGAGGAGAGAAGTGCTTGAAGTCCATGCCACTGTTGTCAGCCACCATGATCCAACTAATGTGTTGCTGAACTACTTTTCCACCTGGAATAAGCTCAGAAGATCTGTTGCATGGTTCCTAAAGCTGAAGAGTTTGCTCACCCAATGCGCTCTCAAGAGAAAGGGGACCTTAAAGGCAGTCACGGCTGGCCCCATGACACTCTGTTCAAGACCTGGGAGGCAGAAAAGCCATTGTGAAGTTCTGCCAAAATCAAGGATTCTCGCAGGAGATGGCAAGTCTTCGCAATGGAAGGAACGTCAGCCGGAAAAGCACCATCTTCAAACTGGATTAATTCCTTGACCGTGGCATATTAAGAGTTGGTAGTCGCCTGAGCAGGATGGCTATGCCAGAGGAGCAGAAACATCCAGCTATCTTGCCTAAGAGGCATTTCATCTCAGAGCTCCTGCTTCGGCACATTCATCAGCAGGTTGGGCATTGTGGCAGAAATCACATTTTGGCAAGCTTAAGGCAAAAATATTGGATTCCTTGTGCAAATTCCTTTGCAAGGGATATTGTGAACAATTGTGTCCCCTGCAGGTGAAACTATGCACGTGCAGGTGAACAAAAGATGTCCAATCTGCCGATTGATCGTTTGACTCCTGACCTCCCTCCATTCTCATACGTTGGAGTGGATTACTTTGGACCAATAGAAGTGAGAAGAGGGCATGGCATGGCAAAGCGTATGGTGTGCTATTTACTTGCCTGACTACTAGAGCAGTTCATTTGGAAGTAGCACAATCGATGGATACTGATTCCTGTGTGAATGCGTTCAGGCGCTTCATATCCAGAAGAGGCCAAGTCAGTGAGTTGAGGTCAGAAAATGGAACTAATTTGATCTCCACTGAAAAGGAGCGACGTGAGGCACTGAAACATTGGAACATGGACCAAATTGAGAGCATCTCATTCAGAAAGTGTGAAGTGGACGTTCAATCCTCCAGCTGGTGTCCACCATGGAGGCATCTGGGAGCGCATAATAAGAATGGTGAAAAGGGTCTTGTCCTCAATCACAAACCAGCAGTCTTTGGATGATGAAGGTCTAGTCACAGTGATGTGTGAGGTTGAATCCATCCTAAACAGCCGTCCCTTGACAACCGTTTCTCGTGACCCCAATGACTTGGAACCACTGACACCTAATCAACCTACTGCAGCTTAAGGTCCAACCCTTGCTTCCACCAGGAATATTCAAACAGGAAGATGTGTATGCCAGAAGGCGATGGCAACAGATACTAGTATCGCAGATCTTTTCTGGACACGATGGATACAAGAATTTGTTCCACTCATGCAAGAACGATCCAAATGGTCCCGCATCCGGCCGAACTTATCTGTGAGAGACGTAGTAGTGATCGCTGATGCCGCAGCGCCACAAGGCTCATGGGTGCTTGGGAGAGTCATCGAAGCCATAGCAGACTCTAAGGGCCTTGTTCACTCTGTGAGATTGCAAACTAGAACCAATCAGCTCCTAAGGCCAATCAGCAAGATCTACTTGTTGGTAAAGCCAACTGTGAATGCTGAACAAAGACTCATGACGTGCGCACGTGCTTCCCTTTGTACTACATTCATACACTGATACTTGCACACATTAATGTAAAACTGGAATTGAACTTAGAATTTAGAGATTGAACATTTATTGTTTTTTTAGTTTTTAGGGCCAGATATGTTAGAGCCAATTTAGTTTCCTTAGTTTTAGATGTTTACTTGGGTTAAGATTTCTTGGCATCAGGCCACGTACTTTTTTTGACACAGGCTTTGGTCACATGACCAACTAAAGATGGCTGCCCCTCCCTTGGCAGTCAGCCTTTGAACTTAGGAAACGAACACTTTCGTTTACTTATTCGGACCTTTTTTGTTGAGCTATTTTATTTGGATTATTTAGCCTTAATTTGGAGTACCAAACAATTTGGATTTATACCACTGCGTGCCACCTGCTTGCCTGCCTGCCATTTTCCCCCTCTGCTTGCTTGCTTGCCTGCCTGCCTGCCATTGCCTCTCTCCCTCTGCCTACATGCTACTTACCTGCTTGTGGCCTACTCACCTGCTTGCCTCCATCTTGAACACCTTCAACCATCGAAACCCAAGGTATGAGCAAGCTGTGCACAGTTTTTAAGATAGGCGCATAACAACAACTATACAACATCCTTCCTTTGAATTTGAACTGAATTGAAACTGACACTCTGGAAACTCACACAACTGGACATATGTTTTGGTCTAGGATTAACTAATAACTTGGAGTGACAGATTGCTGCCACTCCCCCTCCTCAACCAGTAACACGAGGAATATGATAATTAGGATGGGTAGGAGGAGTAGATTCATTTAAGCTAAAATACTCCTCCTCCTGAAGCCAGGTCTCAGTAAGACAAAATAAATCAATGTGATGATCTGCCATCAGGTCGTGCACTAACAGGGATTTACACAAAAGAGGTCTAATATTTAACAGTCCCATTTAATTGTGATATTAGTTTCTCTCAACTTGTGCTTTGGTATTAATTTTAATAAGATTATGGTGATTGACCGCTCCCCTGCTCTGTGCTTGGTGAACTTTTAACCGTGGAACAGAGACTACCTCTATAGTGTTGAATATCAAATCAAATCAAATAGTGTCTTATACAATCAAAATAGTTTCAAGGCGCTTTCCAGAATCCCAGGGCCTGACCCCAGACAAGCAACAGTGGCAAGGAAAACTCCCCTTTAACAGGAAGAAACCTTGAGCAGGACCAGACTCATGTAGGGGACCCTCCTGCTGATGGCCGGCTGGGTAAAGAGAGAGGAGAAGGGGGAGGACAGGTAGAGGAAGAATAGGTAGGAGAGGAGAGGAGGAGAGGAGAGGAGAGGAGAGGAGGGAGAGGAAGGAGGAGGGAAAGAGGAGAGGATAGAAGAAGAGAGGAGAGGATAGAGAGAGGCACAGAGTACAGAAACACACAAAATACGATATACAAGAAACAAATGCCGCAGCGTTTCCATCCCCTACCTGTCTGGAGTCTCGGAGAAGTTTAGGAGGATCCTCCAGAAACACGACATACCGGTCCATTTAAACCCAGCAACACTCTCAGACAGAGGTTAGTACACCCTACCTAGGACAAGACACCAAGACCCAAACAAAGTAATGTTGTTTATGCTGTACAGTGCCAGGAGAAATGCAAGGAACTGTACATTGGGGAAACCAAACAACCCCTCCACAGAAGAATGGCACAACACAGACCGCCCACCTCTTCGGGTCAAGATTCAGCAGTCCACTTACACTTAAAGGACAGTGGGCACTCCTTCGAGGACAGCCAAGTAAGGATACTGGCCAGAGAAGACCGCTGGTTTGAAAGGGGTGTCAAGGAAGCTATCCATGTTAAATTGGAAAAACCATCCCTAACAGAGGTGGTGGCCTGAGGCACTTCCTATCACCCACATACAATGCAGTCCTCCACTCCTTCCAAGAGCAAAACAAACATTCACACCATTCCAGGAGACCCTGACTCATCACCATGTGATCCAGCAGACAAAGGGGAGACACCTCAACAGAAACTAGGTGAACGACCCGACCAACGACCCTGCTAACGACTCTCAGGTGACCACCCAGATCATTAGCATACAAATGGTCCACAGGGGCTATATATTTTCAAGCTCTCTCCCCAGCGATTTCAGAACTGAAGAAGCCTTCTGGATAGAAGGCGAAACGTCTTCAAGAGAAGAAACCCAGTCCAGTTGACAGAGAAAACTACCTTGGACGATATACAATCACTTCAGCGGGGCCGGAGGTCATTATGCAGCTCCAAAGGCGAATATGTTATTTTTGCTGGATGAGGGTTCTAAGGAAGCAGCAGAGAGGTGTGTAAGACTACAACTCTGCATCCTGGTCTGGACCCTGGTTTGTCAGGTCATTTTGGGTCTAATAAAATTGGCCAAGCAACTAAACTGAGGGAGGCACCATCCTGGTGGGATGGACACCGTCTCTCATAATCAGGCTAGGTTTTTCCCAAAAGTGCTCCAATTGTCTACAAAGGCCATCCGGTTTTTTGGGGCAACCACCGTGACAGCCAGCGAAAAGCGATGATATGCGACTAAACATTTAAATCGCTGGCCAGATTGGGGAGGGGACCAGAGAATGCTACGGAGTCCAACATCGTTTTTGCGTTGTTGCACACCGACTCCAAGTTTAATTTTGGTGACCTCCGACTGACGAAGCCGTGTCATTTGCTCCGACGTGAATAACAACTTTACCAAATTTACGTTTACTTCTCGCCAGCAGCTTTAGATTGGCTTCTATGTCGCCCGCTCTGGCCGCTGGAATGCACTTAACTATGTCGGTCGGTGGAGTCGGCTTCACGTAGCGCAAAACAGAGTCGCCAATTACCAGGGTCGGTTTCTCAGCGGGTGTGTCGCCGAGTGGGGAAAAATGATTAGCCACGGGAAGCGGGTGGTGGTGCACCGTGGGCCTTTGGTTTGGGCTACGCTTCCTGCGAACCGTCACCCAGCAGCCTGGCTAGCCGGCTGCTGCCGGGGAACCGCTAGCTGTAGCTACGCTAGGCAGCTCCGCAACAGCTAGCTTCTCCTGGCTACCTGACGCAACTCCAAGCTGCGGAACCGCATCTCAAGCGCACTAAGTCTCGCCTCCATAGTGGTTAATAACTATACTTTCTGCACTATTCCTTCACTAAAGGAGGTAGAGGAGTAACTAAACATTTCAGCAGACGCTGAACAGACAGACACCGGGTGAAACAGACGGTGAGGCCATGCTAATGCTAATAATCGGCACAGCCCTACATTTTTAATATGGGTTATTTCTCACTGTTATTATCAGGTGACTAGAATCTCCCAAGAATTCAATTTTAAGTAAAGTGAAGTAAGTAAGTAAATCCAACACACACAAGTGAATCCAAATCAATCTCAATCTTTATTTATATAGCGTCTTTACAATCAAAATTGTTTCAAGGCGCTTTCCAGAATCCCAGGGCCTAACCCCAGACAAGCAACAGTGGCAAGGAAAAACTCCCCTTTAACAGGAAGAAACCTTAAACAGGACCAGGCTCATGTAGGGGGACCCTCCTGCTGATGGCCGGCTGGGTAAAGAGAGAGAGAGGAGAGGAGAGGAGAGGAGAGGGAGGAGAGGAGAGGAGAAGAGGGAGAGGGAGAGGAGAGGGAGGCAGAGGAGAGGGAGATCCAACACACCGTGCACAGTGCAACCAACGAACGATTGAGAAGACAGGAAGTGACGCAATATGTTACTGGAATCCACCAGCAGGTGATGTGTTTGTTTTCTGTACAGGTGAAACGCTCATAAAGCTTTCTGATTACACCCTGTGAAAGTTACTAAACAGCGGAGCCCCTGGTTACACCCCCCGCTCTGTCTTTTCAAGAAGAGTCAGGGGCTCAAACAGTGGGTTTCTTCTTATGCAGATGTGTGAACTGATAACAATCAGTAACTACAAAAGAAACAAAGCGCTGTGGCACTTTAATCTACCTGCTCACTGTTTTTTTTTCTCCCTCACTTATTTTTTATTTCCTGTTGTCATTCCTTTGAAAGTAATATTATCTGTAGTTCACTTTGACTACCTCAAATTGGTACAGACAAATAAGAACCATGTAATTTTATTACATTGTGGACATATCCTAGCTACTAAAATTTTTGTTGACTTCTAACTTTTTTTACCTTTACAGAAGCAGACAAGGAACGATACAGTGTTAAGGCATAAGCACAAAATATTGGCTAAATGAGTTGTCCTACAAATATGTTAAAGTAATTGCACCAAAGTAAATATGGATTCATACATTTCTTTGGTTTCTTCATTCCAAACTGCAGTCTGCTGGGTCATCACAGACGTTAAAATTATATTTGCCATATGTTAGAGTCATTTGGCCTTGTTGGCTACACCTGCAGGGATAACATCTTCCCACTGTTGTCGGAACAGCAGTGACATCTGTTCCTGAATATATTCCTGATCAGATGACGTCATGTCCTTGTTTGCAATCGCCAATGAAAGACCACAAAAAAGGTGACACCATGTGACGTCAACACCCACATCAGCTGACCGGTTCTACTTTATGTCTCTCTGCAGAGCCTGAAGACTGAAAATGAATGGCTGCATTTACGACTAAAGAGAGGAAGCAGGGGAATCAATTAAATCCTAATGTTTAATAACACTGCACTGCCCGAAATAGAAAGGACTCAGTCCAATGATGGGCATTTATAGAGCAAAGATGCAGCCTCAGGATTAACTTTTTTGTGTAGATTTGTGTATAAAGGTCATGCAAGCTTCAGTCGCCCACATGATGTATATAGTAGCATGTTGGAGCAGAGGGGAGATGAGTTCCCAGCATGCTTGGAACAATGTGTTTTCATAAGTTTATTCTGTTAAAAGATCACAGCAAGCCTTGATATAAAGTGGTGCTGTTCCATACGCTATACGTTCTGTGTTTTACAGTTCCTGTGTGGAGACTGTACATCTTTAGTATAGCTGCATGTTTAGTTGTTGACATCCCTTCATTTTTGTGTGTTCTGGTGTTAATATCTGGCATCCTCCAGTAGTTGAGCAGTGTATGAGGAACAGGAGTGGTTAGGAATTCAGAATCAGTCTATGTCTGATTACTACTGCACTGCAAAAGAACCTAAGATTGCCACAATATTCTGTTGAATTCACCCTTGATTACAAAATCCCCGTGTTCAAATGCTAAATCCAGCAGAGGAAAGAGACAGAAAATGATTTAAATATTACTGTTTTTATTGCATAATGACCAGCACATTTTCAAATTTGGTGGAAATTCTAAAGAAACTGAAACAAGATATTTTTAAGTAAAAAAGCCCTGCCCTTAAGTTTTAACAAACATAAAGCAATTAGAACAGGCCTTCCAGAAGCATCCTTTGCCAGCATTATGAATGCTCTTACTATTCCCAGGAATCAACAGAAGTCCTTATAGAACTACAAATTTGCATTGAGCACACATCAGCTTAGATACCTTGAGTGATAAATACCATATTGAAAGTATATTGTTTGTTTCCACTAGAAAAGAAAAAAGCCAATTATTGTTTCACGTTACCATAAAGTTACCATAAAATAACAGGTCCAGTACCCCAAAGGATGCTATGACATAACAGAACCAGAAACTATGGTAATTAATGCCTAATACCTATTTTCCACAATGCATCTCTTCTGACCACTGGCTGCAGTTGAACAGCTCCCTTCAGCATTGAGGGAGCGCCGATGTAATTCACAATTCATCAGTGAGTCTGCAACTATCTGAACAATACACCTATTTAACTTTGTCTGATGGTTTCATCTGATACCGGTTAGGCTAGTACTAGCCATATTCTGAGAAGGGGGGCCTGTCACTGTCAGTTTGCAGACGCCTGACAAAGCTCCCAGGTCGATGTATAGAGAACCCTTCCTCTTTATGTGGCCAGAGTTCTCAGAACACAGCGACGACTCTGCAGCAGAACACCAAGGGAACTGTTTAAACAAGGAAATGGCTCTGATCATTAGTGAGGCCGTACGAGCTGCATACCTTGCGTGGTGTCATGGTTCTCGCTCTGTTGTCGGAGCAGAGTGAGCGTGACCCTCCTCCAGTGCTGAGTCCAGGCTCCAGCAGCGAGGCTGATCCTCCCTGGGTGGGTTGATGGCCTCCTCTTTGAGTAGCTCAGATGCTGAGCTGCGTTGAGCTGGATTCCTCTCCATAGCTCGCTTCAGGAAGGAACATTGTGAGGCTGCAGTCCTCAGCTATGTCCTCCAGAGGGGGAGCCTGCTTGTGGATCTGTCAAGACAGGGATGATGGATCTAAATTAAACAAGGCTTTAACAAATCCAAAAATGTGTAGCCACTTAGTATCAGTCTGAGGATACTCTTGTAAACAGGGTCAGCTGAAGAAAAGGGAAGCTCAACGTTGCTTCTGTATAACACAGTTTCACGAGGAAGTGAGTAACAGTGGAGCTGATGATCATTTCATAAAACAGAAAAAGGACTTCTGAAAAAAGAGAGCCCCTTCCATGGAAAGTCAAATCAGAAATAATCGGAAGCAGACTCAGTAAAATCCTGGATTTAGCTTTGACAGCTATTACTGTTAGGTAATCAAGGTTAGCATCTTTACAATCCATACAATCTGAAACAAACCCACTCAAAGTGTGTTACAATTTTTAAATTTAGCAAGGTTAAATAGTAGGTTTGACCTCCCAGCACCTGGGTGTCATATGAGCTATGCTAGTAGACAAGCTGTTATCTTGTATGTGATTGTGTGAAACCGTAACAAATGTAACTATCACACTATAAGGGCATGGAGATTAATTTACTTACTTTTATTCCACCATATAGCTTATGGTAATCACAATTATTGTCCAAATCAGAATAAAGAAAATATCTAACCGTATTTTGGACTATAAGTCGCACCTTTTTAATTGTTAGTCAGGGGGTGCGACTTGTACTCCGGAGCGACCTAAATAATACATTACCGTATTTTCACGACTATAAGGCGCACCCAAAAGCCTAGAATTTTCTAAAAAAATCGACGGTGCGCCTTTTAACCCGGTGCGCGTTTGTATGGATTACGGTAATATTGGTTAATCGCGGCTACCGTAGTCAGTACGTGGCCGAAGTAACAGCAGTAAGAGCGATAAATAGGAATTCAGTCCCAAACCATTTCTGTCTGTAAAGACCCCAAATGGCTCCTTGCAAGAGACTTACGACGCAGAGTTCAAACTGAAGCTATCAATCACGCAGTTGAACACGGAAATAGAGCAGCGGCAAGAGAATTTAACGTGAACGAATCAATGGTGCGGAAGTGGAGGAAGCAACAAGACGACCTGCGCCAGGTAAAGAAGACTCAACGGAGCTTCCGAGGAAACAAAGCAAGAATGGATTAACAAAGGAACTCCAGCCACTAGATATTGGTGTCAACAGGGCATTCAAAGCAGACTGCGAACTGCGTGGGAGCGCTGGATGACGGAAGGCGAACACACGTTCACCAAGATGTGGGACAGCGCCGAGCACATACGCACTATCTGCCAGTGGATCGTAAATGCCTGGGCTGATATATCAGTCCGATCGACCGTGGTCCGAGCTTTCAGGAAGGCAGGGATTGTCACTGAAATGCCAGACAACACCAGCGACACTGACCCTGATGACGACTTTGACGAGACGGAGCCGGCCATGTTGGACGCCGTATTCGCACAACTGTTCAATTCGGACACCGAAGAAGATTCGAGGGATTCCTGGATGAGGAATGAACTGACAAAGTGAGCTTTACCCTGTTTCTTTTGTGTGTTTCAACTTAACAAGGCTGGTCATACTGTGAATATGGACATTACCGTTTGAGCAACGTTGTTATATTGCTATTGTTATATTGCTATTGCTTTGCACTACTTCGAGATTCGAGTTACCGTATATTGTGTTTGCACTAACGTTTGATTTACCGCACCGGTACTACGTGATAAAAATGTTGCGGTAAATCGAAGATTTATTAAACTCCACTATCCACTTGTGATAAAAATGTTGCACTGCCTGTTATAACTCGCTGTTATTAAACGAACTGTGTTACGCGAAAACACTACGTCACTCGGGAAAAAAATAAAACAGCTGTTTATTTCATTTTGGGAGTGAATGGAGTTGTGAGAATGTATCTATTAATGTATTCTATTAATAAAGTTTGACTGACTTATCTGACTGTTTTATTGACATTCCTTTTAGCGCAGCTCGATCTAGGGAATGCCTCATGAAACCACAGGCACTACGCAGTTTCTATGCTATGCGCCTTATAACACGGTGCGCCCTGTGTATGAAAATAGTTCTAAAATATGTCGTTAACTGAAGGTGCGCCTTATAATACGGTGCGCCTTATGGTTGTGAAATACGGTATTACGGAATTCACATGTTTTTTCACACTGACAACCACAAGAGGGCGCTCTAGGCATGTGTACCTGAGGAACGAGTTCCTTTTGCGACGCAGAAGAAGAAGCAGTGCTTCGTCTATGGAGTTAGACTTGATTGTTTGGTAAACTTGCTCGGATGTTCTTTATGCTATAGTTATCTGAATAACTGTTAATATGTTACGTTAACAAAGCAGACACGTACTCAGTTTCGTTTTGGGTCATGTAGCTGATTTTGTTACGTTAGCATACATAACCCTATTGCTAATCCATGCTAATTGCCTTTCAAGATTAAATGTATGTTCTTGGTCTCGGATTTATCAAATAAATTTTCCCCCAAAATGCGACTTATAGTCCAGTGCGACATTATATCTATTTTTCTTCTTTATTATGCATTTTTGGGCTAGTCGCTTAAACTCCGGAGCGACGTATAGTCCAGAAATATGGTAGTACGGTATCATCTTCTGTTTAAAAGCAAAGACTCTAATAATTTCATTTATCCTGGACAAATCATTGGAGGACTTTGCTCCTGTGCCCGTGCAATCTTCATTATCACCATTACCATACACAGGCAAGGAAGCTATGTGACGCTAAAACCATAGAGGTAACTATTCTCACAAGAACAATAAACATTACAAGGCAAATCTAGGCTGGCATTGAGAATAACATAAACATTCTTGTCAATTTGGTCCAGACTGAGATACCTTTGGCCTAATTAGCTGTGCACGTGACCAAAAGAGTGATCTGAGTTCTGAAGAATATGACCAAAAGTAATTACAATGTAGAGGTAAGAGGGGTATGCAGTCCGTGGGTATCTCCGGACCCAAGGAGGGCTGCCAGTCTGCATGTGGATGATGGTGGAACCCAGGCTGTAGATGTCTGCCTTGGTGTTGTGCCCTCGACACAGGACCAGTTCCGGACTCATATACATCTAAAAGACAGAACAAGACCCACATTTAATGCGCAGAATTAGAGAATAAACCTCCAACCAAGTAATACTTCTTCCTCATATTTTAGGGTTTTGGGTTAAGATTTTTTGTTACAGGAAGCAACATTTGCAGTTTAATAGATTACTTAAAAAAAAAAAAAACAGTCATTGTGGCCTGAGGGCACTGCAAGCAGTAGTATGAAAAGTAAGGCCAGCAGTGGGCAAGTCTTACTGGAAATTCCAGCTGCTTTCCTGCTGTAATGTCAGCCTAGGTAACAGTGCATTCAGTAGTTCTTTCACCTTTACTGCTGGGACTTTCCAAAAACTGAAACCACAAGTGATCCAGGATAGAGTCAAAATTTAACGCAGGAGACATGCGATGGGGCAAAGGTTTCATGGGAAATCTTGTCTTAACTCGATCGAAGTTGCTGGTTAGAAATGCAAGGACTACCCTGATAGCAGACAATCATTCTTTAAATAAGAAAAGGTTCAGCAAACAAATCAAGATCTAAATGTTTCCGTTCTTTAGTCCCTGGGGAAGTCTGGGCTGTGAGTCATAAAGGCCCTGCCTCTAAAACACACACTCCAGGCAAGGCACGAAGACAAATAAAAGCCACTTTTTTCTGCACCCTTTCAATTTCTCTCTTCTCTCACCTCTGTTCCTCTTAGGTCCCTGGGAATGTATATTTCCTCTGTCATCTGCACGGACAGTCCAAAATCCACTAACACACCTTGTCAGACATCAAGACAATGTTGCTGGCTACAAAAAAAACAGGAAAGGGTTGTTAGAATTCACAAATATTAGACAGGTTTCAGGGTTTTGTTGAAGTTTTTCAATTTAGTGGCTTTAGCCTCAGGAAATGAATTCCACAGTCAAAGGTAGATAAGCTTTTAAACAAAAGGCCTGTTGCACCACTGTCTGAGGTCAAGGCTGATCTTTGTCAAAAGTGGTTTTCTTCACTGGGGATTTTATTTAGCCTGTGAAGTCTAATAATTCCAGGAAGTCGTCAGCCTTGGGCCATCAGACCAGTTCAGTAATGCTTTTATCCCTGCAACATGCCTGTCAGCTAACCTGCCTATGTCAATGTTCCACAGTGACCACCGCCTGCACATACAACTACATTCTGACCTGATTACCTTAAGCTTTCAGGAAACATAGAATGCTCATGAAGAGTGTGAACCACGGCCAGAACTGTGAGATATTTCCTTAGATCATAAGCAGTATTTCTCAACAGAAATTAAAACTGGCTTTTGTCAGTGACCAAGACCATTTCGGTGGGTGGAGAAAACATATGCTATCTGGCTATCAAATAAATATATTACGTTTGATGTCGTGGTGGATTGTTGTGTGGTGCAGGTACTCCAGCCCCGCAGGACTTGCTTGGTCACCCAGATGATCTCGAACTCCCTCATGGGTCCGCAGCTCTCCAGCTTCTCCAGTACTGAGCCACCCTCACCTGCTTCCATGAACAGGTGGATGCTATGGTCATACAGCAATACACCATAGAGTTCTGCGATGTCTCGTGGTGGAACCGGGCTTGGAATTCCACATCAGCTGCATTAAAAATTTTCCATGGAAATCTGTGAGGATGATGACAGGTTGTAAATGTGAGGGGACTTTGCATACAAGCTTATATTTGAACGAGCATTACAGGGAAACCAGTTTATTTTATTGATGAATAAGATAACAACTTCTGATAATATTAGACACAAAAGTGAGTCATTTCTCGTTCAGCTTGAACCTTCAAAGCTAGCCACTTTTTATGCAAAAATACTGTAAAAGAAAATGGCAGCAACAGATTTTAATGCTAACACATCAAAGACACCATAGATGTTTTATTCTAGCAACAACTGTTGTTATAGGTCATATTGTTTGGTAGCTATAGCTGAAATAGAATCTGTTAATGTTGCTCTCATCCCTCTCTCTGGAAAGAATAATTTGGTTTTGGACTGTGTATCTCCACAACTCACTGTGTCAACACACTGATGATGACAAAAAGCAGGGAAACCCTTCACTATTCCTCAATATTGTTCATGCGAGCAAGAGTAAACACACTTCGGGGGAAGGAGGCTCAGGGGCAGGGGCATCTCCACTCAGTCTGCACCTGGGTCTTGTCTGGTATGGTAGACCCTGGCCTCTATTGCTCTGGTGCTCAGGGTCTGTTTTTGTGCAGCCATGAGTAGAGCCTCTGTGCTGTCTTTCAGTCCGGCCTTTGTCAGCCACTGGTATGTTTTCTCAATATCAGCCACTTCCTCAATTTGTCGGTGGTACATTCCATGCATGGGCTTGTCCTTCCATGATAGCCCTCAGGTTCCTCCTCCTTGCTGGGCTTTTGTTGCCTGATCATTCACTCAGCAGTGGGTCAGTGGGGGCCATCTTCTTGACGTACTCTTGGAGGCTGTTGTTTCCTCCTGGACAGTAGTTCGGACACGTACTAGTCCTCGGCCCCCTTACTTTCGCTTTGTGTACAGCCTCAGGACACTCGACTTAGGGTGAAACCCTCCGTGCATGGTGAGGAGCTTCCTTGTCTCGATGTCACTGGCGTGTAATCTCTTCCAGTGGCCAGGGTATTATGCCAGCAGGGTATCTGATTACTGGCAGGGCGTAGGTGTTTATGGCCTGGATCTCATGCTTACCATTCAGCTGACTTTCAGGACCTGTCTTAACCTCTGCAGGTATTTGGCTGTGGCTGACCTCCTAGCTGCCTCCTCATGGTTACCATTTGCCTGCGGGATCCCCAGGTACTTGTAGCTGTCCTGCACAACTGTGATGTTCCCTTCAGGTAGTTCAACCCCATCAGTTGCGATCACCTTTGCCCTTCTAGATATCATCTGCCCACAGATACATGAAGAGCACGAATAGCCATACGGTGCAAATGGCCCACGAGTAGAAGGCTAGAGGCAAAATCATGGCAACACGGAGAGAAGTCAGTCTCCTGGTGGTGGCCAACCAACCTGACATAGTGGTGGTGGGTAAACGCCGGAAGACAGTGGTGGTGATAGATGTAGCAATCCCAAGTGATAGCAAACATCAGGAAGAAGGAACACGAGAAGCTGGAGAAGTACCAGGGCTGAAGGAGGAGATGGAGAGGCAACAGTGGTCCCAGTAGTGATTGGGACACTAGGGGCAGTAACACCCAACCTGAGTAGATGGCTCCAACAGATACAGGAACCACATCAGAGATCTCCGTTCAGAAGAGCGCAGTCCTAGGAACAGCTAAGATCCTGCGCAGAACCGTCAGACTCCCAGTCCTCTGGTAGAGGACCCAAGTCTGAAGGAAGGAGGCACCACCCAGGAGGGTGAGGAAGATATATATATAGAAAAAAAAATCTCTTATATAAAATGAATGCAATAACCTGCACCACTAATTTATTAAAAAAAAAACATCAAATACATTTCTAGTCCTAAAATTATTATTACACTTTTAAATGAAAATGAACACACCTGATATAAACTGGTTTGTATGTACAATATTCCAACTTATTTGTCCCCTTCAATGCAGATCTATTTATTTTAGTTGTTCCTTTGGTGCAAATAGGTAAACTCATGATTTTTCTCATGAAATGTGTCACATGCCCATTTTAAATGAGCACATATGAGATGTGAGAAGTAACAGCAAATTCCTGTTTTTGTGTTTAAACAACTCAGTTTTTCATTCTAACACTGGTGTTCAGCTACCTATTGTTGCACAAAAGCACTACCAATGTTGGTTTGACATTACTTTCATCAAAATGTATTGTTCAAAGGTGTAGATGTGTGAATAAACAGAACCTGTCAGGTGTATGGTAATAACCATTGCCCTGAGGCGGAATTGGAATTCCCTTGGCACAGACAGGATTCCAGCCTTTGCTGTCGGACTCACCAGCTTGCAGGCCATTCTCTTCCTGCTCACTGCATCCTGAGCCAAGTGCACTTTTCCAAATGAGCCCTTTGGAATGAGACCAGACCCACGATTCTTGTATGTCAGTTTCCATGGAAATAGCAGTACATCCATGTTTATCTGGTAGCGGCCATTTTTCATGATCATGTACTTCTGCCAACACATAATCAATATTTCGGAAATAACTATAACATCATCATTCTCTTGCATTAAAACACCAATCACACACGCACTATCACCCCTCAACTCATTCAGTTGGGCCAATCAGGTCACAGTGAACACCTTCAATAATGCTGTTTTGGGTATTCTCACCTTGTTAAGCAGCACTCCCACCTCCTCAGATGTGTGCTTCAGGGCGGCCGACTGCATATTAGACACACGGTTGACGAAGGACAAAAGGTCTGTCACAGATCCGTACTGAATACCATCAGCAGCCTTTACTATTCATTTGGCTCGCTCCCTGAACCCTCTGAATCCCCCAATTCTTCATTGTCGTCCATCTCCTCCTGGGAAAGGCCTTCCTCTTCAAATGATAGCCCTCCCTCCTCCTCCTGCTCGTCCTCCAACTGATACAGCCTCTCTGTAGCTGTTATGATGTCTTCTATGTTCATGTGAGCCAGCAGCAGTTCTACTCCGTGGCCAAACCTGTTGTTCATGATGATGCTCGGTGTGAGCTGCTCGCTCTGGAACCAATCATCTACAGGTCACTTATTTGCTGATCAGTCAGTCAAAGTACATATGCTGAGCATGAAAGAGCTGGCTTAGCTGCTTGCAGCTCTTTAAAAGTAGAAGGAGGAGCTAAAACTGTTTTTCCAAGCAAGTGAGGAAGTTCCTTTATCAAGGTGGGAAGCCCCATGGCGTGATTATTTACAGACGTAAATGGCAACACTTTTCACGACATAAGGAATCTAAAAAGATTATCGGTGACACGTTTTTTGATTCCCAAATTCTTCTAATCTTAATTAGCTTTTTTAGGCTATGCCATGCGAATATTTTGTAAAATGCAGGCTACTTTATCTTGCACACCAAAACAAGCGCGGCCTTGACAAACCACAGTATCAAATACAGTCTCTAAAATAAATGTCCAAAACACCTAACAAGAATCCCCATTCATATCGTAAAGTACAAACGATCAAAGAAGTCTTACCATCATGTTAAAATGTAACGTTCTCCATCGAGCGAACTGACTGACTTGGTGCGCAATGAGATGTTTCCGACCGTTGCTCACAGACTGTGACGAGGGTTTCCACGCGCTGACGGTGACAAGGCGGAAGTATACACAGGAAGTGAGGTCCGGCACCGTGTGGGTCGGGGGGGATGCGGAGGTTGGGTGTGAGTTGGCGTCCCATATCATATAGTATCGTTTTCCTTTTGTTTTATGGCGTCGGAATATAATTTCGTTTGATAGCGGAAAATATAGGAGAGAACTTTCGACTAAACCCTGGGTGTTCCCCGGCGCATAATCAACAGTTTTGTTTTTATAATCACCTAGGTTTACAAATAACTTATACATGGAAATTATACCATTAGGACAAATCAAGACGGACTGTAAATAGTTTTAGTGCTTATCCCCAGACAGACAATATATACAACGTTTATATTACTTCGATAAAAGTACCGTTTGGTTTCTGTCGGCTTCCATACACTAAGCATTACGCACGCGCTCTTTGCTTCCCTTGTGGGCAGTAATGGCGACCTCCTGTGCGTTTACTAAGTTCCATATGAGGGGCACCCTGCTGAAGAACCCTCAGAAAGTCGACAGGTTTCTCTGTAGAACTGTACGAACCGTAGCATCAGCAAAAAGTGAAGTATTTCATGCGGGTGAGCTTTTGTATTTTTTTCTTTTAGTTGAATTATTGCATGTATAACTATCCATAGAGTACATGTCCCGCTTTTAGTGTGGCCTTGCATCTCGAATCAAAATGAATTCGGCATTTAATCGCACCTTTTCAGCTAATCTTCATAGTGATCAAAAGCTGTGGTGTTGGAGTAGGCGAGTCATTTCCTACAGTGCTACCTAAAGTTAACTCAACCATTTTATGGTCATTTCTGTGGATATTATCATTCAAGTGCACTCATTAACGTTTATTTTATTGATAAATTTCAAACCATTATTATAACATTATTGAAAAGCTCTTGAAAACAGCTCTTTCGCTTCCTAGCCAGTGGCACTTCCAGAAATATTTCATAGGGGTCAGATGGGAACACTTAAATCTTTGGCACACCAAAGTAAAAGCCATAATTTCAGGATATCATTATGCTGTTCTAATGCATAGGCTAATAACAATACAGTTAACATTTTGAGTTCCACAACAATTCTGTTTTATTGTGTAGTGAATATATAAGGTATAAGGTGTACATTTATTGTAACTACTGGGGAAAAGCAGGTCCTGGCACATAAAAACAAGAACAGAAACAGTCATAGTTGCTTTATGTAACAGGAATTCCCCAGCAGGAATCAATAGGCTGATTCTGATTACCAGGCTATACAATATTCTTCATACTCTGCTCTGCTCGCTGCTAACATTGCATTAGTATGTGCTCCAGATTTGGTATGGCCTAAAAGCTCCTCATCTTTGAAGGCTGCCTTTTTTCAAATTTTGAACCCCTCTTTAGGTGTAAATACTGTTTCACTGAGGAGAGGAAACTGAAGTGCCAGTAGGCGTAACAGTAGGCAGAGTCTTTACTCTGAGAGGATTCCAGCCATTTATGTGTGTTTTACCAGTCTTTTGAGAAGGAACATGTTCTGACCCTTGATAGGTTTGAGGGAAGATTTTTAGCTGTGGCTGCTTGGTGTTCTCTGCTCTTGACTGGGGGATATCTATGATAAACCAGAGGCAAAATCACTTATTCTGACATTAAAATAGTAATAGCGGTAATAATAATATTTTGCCCCTCTCCATAGTAATCAATTAGCTCTAATAATAGCCTGTAAAGTTTCTATTTAGACAAATGAAACTCAACTACCAATAAACATAAATCAAAACGCTTTAAATGATTATGTAATGATTTGAAATTTAATGGAAATACACTCAACAAACATACATTTCTTCAGATGACATTCCTATCTAGGCTAGCCATCAATTTCATTATTAAGGCCAGTCATAATTTCACCTGATGGTCCAGGGGTAGGTCGAACAGCTGCTTTTGTTGAGTCCTGCCCGGCTTCTGCTCTTTTATTGATGCTGGCTGTGTATCCTGCTCTGTCTTTTCCTCTACTCCTTCCTCCTCCCCTCCTCACTAAGCCTCTGTTGCTCCTCTGTCGTCTTTTTCCCTCTTCTAATATTCTTGATTAAGAAGAGATGTCTTTGGACTTTCTCTTGTCTAAAAATGACTGACATATACAAGCAGCAGCTAATGTTAGCTACATAACTCAGTTATCAAGTCAAAACTCATCAAAAAGCTGCTATAACAGCACAATTTAGCACTTACAAAAGCACATGTTATGACACATACTTGCCCCTCTTATTTTACTAAAGAATATTTTGACTTATTTACTTACTGGTAGTCTTCTCTCCTTTTGAGATCATTTACCTGTGAAGATACAAGCGGCAGCCACGCGCACAAGCTGAGCCATTGCCATAAATTAACCAATTATTGCTCCTCAACAGGTGGTCACAGATCATTAAGTGCTCTCCAGGAAGAGAGATTTCAACAGGCTGAAAGGTCTGTTCTCATTGGCTACCATTCCAGAATCAATGAACAGACGTTCCTCAAGAATTTATCAAGACATGGTGACATCAAAAAGTACTTTTTCTATGAAAGCTATGTATGTAACCCACAGAATATCTCTGATAGAGGGATTTGTCATATTGGAAGCAGTAAGCTAATGGTGTGGGTGTGTTTATGCCATGCAGGGAGTATATGCTTTGGTGGAATTCACTAACAGGGAAAGTGTTGCATCCTTACTCGATGAGGCAGTCATCCCAACTTGCAACCATGAAGCCACTGTGCCATTTAAATCCAGGCTGCTCTCAGTGAAGAATCTTGACTCTGCTGACCACCTTAACTTGCAGTTAAACCAACAGTTCCAACCACAAACCAGCATGCCATTAACCAG
This sequence comes from Takifugu rubripes, assembly GCF_901000725.2. Lineage (NCBI taxonomy): Eukaryota > Metazoa > Chordata > Actinopteri > Tetraodontiformes > Tetraodontidae > Takifugu > Takifugu rubripes. Next base: position 16,683 of record NW_021821581.1, on the reverse strand, counting down.
CTTATAAAAAGACTGGCAAAAGAGAAAACGGTAAGTGAACCATTAGTGCCGTTTGAAATATTCTGCAGGCAATTTTGACCCACCTCTTTTTTCCATCAGATGGAGCAGCAGCTCATCTCTCTTACAGAAGCATATCAGCTAACAGAGGAGAACAGCCGACTGCGTTTCCTAGTCTGCTCGCTAATCAGGGACCTTGCTTCAACATATTTCCCAGAATGCACCATTAAGCCATTGGTTCTTCGGTAAATGGCTTTGGAAAGCTGGGTTGTGACCTGGATATGATCCTGGACATAGATGGCACCAGTATCAGTAAAGTAAAGGTAGAAGAATGAAAGTTTGGTATCAGAGGAACTAACACATTATTTGTATTTGAGTAAATCAACTGAAATATTTGCAACAACCATCAACTTCTAATATTCTCTATTTATTTATCATATTACACATGATATGGGAGCATTTGTAATTGGTGGGCAAACGGTGATCATTAGGGGGCATTTAAAGTAGCACCTAGTACTTAAAGGTCAGCACAAGATCTAGAACATTCAGTGTACACAATAATTGAGGTCAATACAAATGCACCACTCAATATTTTTAATTCACCTTGTGGCATTAAAAATGAAAATAATCCTTCAAATCCATGAGTTTATTTCATCCCATCGAATAACAGTTTTTCTTTAAATGCAGAAACAATGGAATGTTCTTGATTCATTTCTGTGTTTGGCAATATAAGTTAAAAAGGGATCATCTGCCCTCTTTGCATTTGCAGCCAAAGTCTGGTTTGTCTATGGAGTTCCAGCTGAAGCGGGTCTCATCCGAGCGGGTCGTCACTCAGAGTATGCTGTCAGTCATAGGAGAGAGTCTGGACCGGTTTGCGCCTGGATGTGTTGGCATCCAGAAGATTCTAAATGCCAGATGTCCCCTGCTGCGCTTGCCCACCAGCCCTCGGGCTTCCAGTGTGACCTCACAGCCAACAACAGGTACATGTAACGTCTGGCCCCCTTGTCAAAACCGTGGCTTTTTCTGTTGGAACTCTGAAATAGATGCTGTTGAAATGTGGATTCAAATGTCACAGCGTTGCTCAAAGGCTGTTTCCTAATAGAAACTGATTTAGGCTGTAAACTTCATCTTATCTTCCTGTAAAACCAGAAAGCAAATCAGTTCAGAGAAACTGAGCAGTATGTCTGAGTTTCAGTTCTTCCTTTTCGAATCATACCCTCAGCTGAGTCTTAGAGACATGACTGCTGCCCTCTGGTGCTGTAACTGCACTTTTATCTTTCATTTAACTCTACAGGGAGTGCAGAATTACTAGGCAAATGAGTATTTTGACCACATCATCCTCTTTATGCACATTGTCTTACTCCAAGCTGTATAGGCTCGAAAGCCCACTACCAATTAAGCATATCAGGTGATGTGCATCTCTGTAATGAAAAGGGGTGTGGTCTAATGACATCAACACCCTATATCGGGTGTGCATAATTATTAGGCAACTTCCTTTCGTTTGGCAAAATGGGTCAGAAGAGGGACTTGACAGCCTCCGAAAAGTCAGAAATAGTGAGATATCTTGCAGAGGGATGCAGCACTATTAAAATTGCCAAGCTTCTGAAGCGTGATCATCGAACAATCAAGTGTTTCATTAAAAATAGTCAGCAGGGTCGCAAGAAGCGTGTGGAAAAAACCAAGGTGCAAAATAACTGCCCATGAACTGAGAAAAGTCAAGCGTGCAGCTGCCAAGATGCCACTTGCCACCAGTTTTGTGATATTTCAGAGCTGCAACATCACTGGAGTGCCCAAAAGCACAAGGTGTGCAATACTCAGAGACATGGCCAAGGTAAGAAAGGCTGAAAAACGACCACCACTGAACAAGACGCAAGCTGAAATGTCAAGACTGGGCCAAGAAATATCTCAAGACTGATTTTTTTTTTTAAGGTTTTATGGACTGATGAAATGAGAGTGAGTCTCGATGGGCCGTGACTGGATTGGTAAAGGGCAGAGAGCTCCAGTCCGACTCAGCAAGGTGGAGGTGGGGTACTGGTATGGGCTGGTATCATCAAAGATGAGCTTGTGGGGCCTTTTCAGGTTGAGGATGGAGTCAAGCTCAACTCCCAGTCATACTGCCAGTTTCTGGAAGAGAATTTCTTCAAGCAGTGGCACAGGAAGAAGTCTGCATCCTTCAAGAAAAACATGATTTTCATGCAGGACAATGCTCCATCACACGCATCCAAGTACTCCACAGCCTGGCTGGCAAGAAACGGCCTAAAAGAAGAAAAACTAATGACATGCCTCCTTGTTCACCTGATCTGAACCCCATAGAGAACCTGTGGTCCCTCATCAAATGTGAGATTTACAAGGAGAGAAAACAGCACACCTCTCTAAACAGTGTCTGGGAGGCTGTGGTTGCTGCTGCAGGCAATGTTGATCATGAACAGATCAAAACACTGACAGAATCCATGGATGGCAGGCTTTTGAGTGTTTTGAATGTCAGAAATGTATAATTGTGAACGTTGAGCTGTTATACTGGTTTCCCTGGTGAAAATAAATAATTGAAATGGGTATATATTTTAAGTTGCCTAAAAATTATGCACAAAGTAATAGTCACCTGCACACAGATATCCTCCTAAAATAGCTAAAACTAAAAAAGCCCCACTCCCAAAAATATTCAGCTTTGATATTAATGAGTCTTTTGGGTTCATTAAGAACATGGTGGTTGTTCAATAATAAAATTAATCCTCAAAAATACAATTTGCCTAAAAATTCTGCACTCCCTGTATACTCAAAGTGCCAGGTTGTATCTATGTCTCGCTAATGGTTTATAGACACAAGAGCAAAGCTACAGGTAACTAAATTTTAATGCTTATTCTAATGTTGGAAATTCTTTAAATCAGTTCAGTTCCAATAGTTTTATTACTTACTTATCATTAAGTAGTTTATAAATCCCAGCTGTAGATCCTTGGGTTGTTTTATTAATAATGATTCACCGAAAGTGAAGATAGAAAAAACAGAAAAAAAAAATTTGTGACACTTAAACATTAGCAACAGTTCCGCTTGATGCCCACAGGGTGGCAGTGAAGAGCACAGAACTGCTGTACCTGTATGGAGAGCTGGACCCGCGTGTGCGTTTCCTGGTGTTCACAGTGCGCTGCTGGGCCCGAGTTCACAACATCACCAGTAACATCCCTGGAGCCTGGATCACCAACTTTTCCCTCACTGTAATGGTGCTGTTCTTCCTGCAGAAGAGGAACCCACCCATTATTCCCACCCTGGACCATCTAAAAAAGCTTGCAGGTAATACTTTTACTTCTTCCTGCCAAATAGGTACTTTTTATTTCTCTCCCATCAGAAAAATCACCCTCCTTTTTCAGTATGATGCATAAACTGATATGGTATCTGTGAACATGAAGGAGATTATCAATTGAGTGAAAAATAAAACAAATTTATCTCCAACATTACAAATGATTAATACGCATGTCCGTGGATACATTATTGTATAATGTCATGGAACACGACAGAAGACCAATAAGAGGTGGCTGCAGAATGTGAATCTAAAACTATTGCACAACAATTAGGGTTTCAAAATATATTTAAGGCCTGGAAATTGAGGTATTCTGATTGAAATGTTTGTGATTCTTAAATAATGATCTGCATGTTTTTAAGCAAACACTCCTCTTGTGTTTTCCCAATTTATGCTCTATGACAGTTGAACTCGGATCTGAACTTTATGTTTCTCTTAGCAGAATTTGTCAAACTAATTGTTTTCTATGGTGATATTTGACTCCTTTTCCTCTTCTTCCTCTCTGTTAGCGTAGGTGCCATAACACACAGTAGTACCAGTGCTCACAGGACAATAAATGATCCATCAGTGTAGGAAGGTTGATGACTTCACCTCTTTATGGGGCCTTTCTGCCTTACACACATGCACACACACACCACTGCCTCCTTCACCACTTCACAGTGGTGAAGGAGGCAGAAATAAGGACATTGCTGCAGAATTTCACCAGCCAAGCAAGGACCTGATCTATGCTAGGTTTTATTGAACATTCGCACACATACACATTGCTGTCATCTGTCTTTGTCTTGTTTACAGTGCTCACAGGGCTGTTCTTCTCTTCTCACTTACCTAGGCCCTGCAGACAGGAGCGTAGTCGAGGGAAACGACTGCACATTTGTCAGGGACTTCAGCAAAGTTCTGCTGCAGAAAAACTCCAACACGCTTGGTCAGAAACCATGAAATGGCCTTTGTGTTTATTATAATGTAGAATCGTGTTGCAACCCACTAATAACTGTCTGATGTGATTTCTGTCTTTTCAGAGGATTTGTTACGAGAGTTCTTCGACTTCTATGCCACCTTTCCTTTTAGTAATATGTCCATCAATATCAGAACAGTAAGTGTGACTCATTCCCAGGCATTTGAACCAGTACAGTAACTTCTTGGAATGAAGATGCATCCTGGTGTGAAAAAGAAATCAGGACCTTCAGCTCAGAGTACAGTTGACACATCATGTCTCAAACTCAAAATTTGAAACCAGCTTCCAAATGTTTCACAGATGTTATTGAGTTAAGAGTCAGTCTGTCAAGACAAAATACAGAACCTGATGATACCTGTTAGAAATGGTATTAAAAAAACAGTGACTATGACAGAATCTTTATTTGAGAGAAACATATTTCATTAGCTTCTACATGCTATGATGTTATTGGACTTATAGAAGTTGCAGACACCTTTCATAAAAGTACATATTGAAATCCTATGATTATTCCAGATACTTTATACTGAATAAAAAGTTGCATTTTCCTAGTTAAAAAACAAATCTTTCCTGGCCAAATAGTGATGCTATTTGCATAGTAATGAAGGATTGAGATGCCTCGATCAAAACAATCCTCCAGTCAACCTGCATAGGTAAAACAAATGCAGTCTAAAAAGACTATTACGGTATATCTTCCATTCACAATGTTTTATGTCCTTTCAGCCTCTGAACTGAACAAAAAATCCTGCTGCCAATAAAAAGATGGTGTGTAAATGGTGTCTGCAGCACTGTAACATCTGTCCTTGTCACATGAAATTGATGTCCAGCTTGCACAGCCCAATGTCCTCCAGTAAATATCCTATTAGAAGCTTCATTGGGCTGAGAGTAAACAAATTCTTATTTCATACATCTTTCAGTGGAGAAGAAAAAGGAGCCGGACATTTTTGTCCGCTGTGTTGTCTGTACGATGGACTCAGTTGGATTGGCTGACTGAAACCCACCTCTGAGCTTTTATGACATTAATCATTAGGTCAGTGTTTCAATGTTCCTCGACTGTTCCCCTGACTTTTAATGCAATGAAGCCTATTAAAAGGTAGACACTGCAACCTGCTATATGAGACTGGTATCAGTTGGACACAGCGGCAGAGGTGTGCAGATAGACTGACTGTGGCCGTGACCCATAGCTACAGGCTTTCACCAGAGGAGCAACAATCATAAATCACCTTTACTGTGCTGCAACTCTGCAGTTCTCTTCGCTCTGACTGATAGCTTTATTTTGCCATCTTCATCTCCATATACCCTTCACTGCACCTCATGCACTGTACAGCAGGAGGCTCTTGACTTTTTTTTGACCTGGCATATAGATAGTTTGTGGGATGGCCTTGGCTATAAACAGTCATGCAACCGTTGCAAACACATTTGGTATGCTCAAAGGCTTTTCCCATTAATCATTGCTTTTTTGTTCCCATTTCATTCTCATTTCGCACAAGTTAAACAGTCTTTGAGAACCATACCCGTGCCTCCACCCTCCAGTGTAGAGCTCTTCAGTCGGATCCAAGTGTCTCTGATTGAGAAAATCGCCCATCAATGTGATAGATGGCATAATATACGCCATACTTGCAGAGCCTCACTATTTCTTTAGGCTTAGTTTCTCTCCTTTGTGTCCCCCTCCTCCAGGGCAAAGAGCAGCACAAACCAGAAGTGGCTCCATTGCACATCCAGAATCCATTTGAATCCTCTCTGAACATCAGCAAGAATGTCAACAACTCACAGTTAGACCGCTTCATTGCTTTATGCCAGGAGACGTCGTGGCTGCTGCAGCAAAGTGAAACCATGATTCCCAGAGCTGGTGACCAAGGCGACAATCCAACCCCATGGGGGCTGGCTAGCCTCCTGCTGCCTTCACAAGTAGTAGCGGTGAAAAGTCGCAAGAAACGACGGGAGCCAGCCAGCGAGAGGATCAAGAGTTTACTGGAATCTTTAAAGAATACCAAGTCAACAAAAAATTAAAGAGGCTTTTATATCTGCGGCTGTGTCTCTTCCTGCATCTTTTTTTTAGGATGTATACCTTTTGCTGATTTTCTTTAGGCTGTCCAGTGAGGAGCAATGTGCACTGAGCTGTAGTTCCTATTATGGACACATGAACTGGAGAGCTCAGCCTGGATGCATTTATTTATTTGGAACTTTTTCCCCAATGATTTTTTAAATGGTTTTTTCTTAAATAACCAATGTTATCCATCTGCATCTCCATCTGTTTTTTGTAGTGTTGATATCAATATCAACAAAAGTGTCATGCAGAGTTTTATCACAAATGCTGTGTTAAGATCACTTCTCCAAAACAGAACTGGGGAAAGATTAAAATCACACAGAGGGTGTCAAGAGTGTCCGGGTTGTTTTTTAAAATTTGTATGTCAAAGCAAAAAACGGCTACGTGTTATCCTAATTAGTTGTTCACTGATTAAAATAACATTTTTCATTTAAATTAAATAAATGTATCTATATAGCTGGTTCACTTAATGAAAAACACACTAACCAGTCTGGAAAAGGTTACATTTTTAGGTTACAAGATAATGGGGGATTCTTGCTCAAAACAGAATCTCTCATATTAACATACACCAGGTAGAATTTTTTTTCAACAAGTATATGCAAGTATGATGAATGTATTAAAAACAAGTAGGTATGTTAGGTCGCATGTTGCCTGAGTGCATCTACAGATTCAATATGACAGCCTGCTTGAGTTTGCAGACAGGAGAATCAGGCCCATGGGAAGCTGTTAGAGGTGGAAGTGTGGAGCCCACAGCTGTTTTTCCATTCATTGCCGTGGGAGGTCAGGAGGTGAGACGATAAGCTTTTAACTACTCCCCCCCACCCCTCCTTGCCACCGGGGCACCACACTGATGGGAGGAAAGCCTCACACCACCTCACCTCACCCTGTTTTTGAACTTCACTTAACTCTCCTTGCCTCTTCGCTTCCAGCCTTATGCGTTGCTTTCAAGTTCAGCGTGCCCCCGAACCTTCCCCCACCCCTCTATCGCCGCCATCGCTTTCCTGTCAGAGTGGCAGCGTTATTTGAGGATTGTTTATTTACAACATTGGAGTTTTGAAGCATGCAAGTCATGGAAAAATCAGCACCTTGAGAGAGTTAGATGAAATATGTTTGGTGGTATTTGCAGGGTTTATCAATATTTAGGTGAATGATTCAAGGAACCTGATTGATAGTTTGGGAAGTTCTGGACAATGTCACTATACCTCATCTTGAAATTACAATGTCAGAATAGTTTCACTCAATCTCTCTCCCTGAACAAAAATAAAATCTCCAAAGGAATCAGGATAGTGTTTGTTTAACCAGTTCCACTTTGACCGTCCAGGGCATTTAAAAGCTACCCACTGAAAACACTGATTTATTTGGAAAACTAATGAAAGCCCCACGATTGATTTTCCCTATAAATAAAGTGAGACTCTGGTCAGAGTTTATGCTGCTGCCTTTTCCTGGCTCCTAATCGGCCTTTGGAGGGAAGAATGCAAAACCCAAGTTTGGGGAATTTGAGAAAATACATTGCAAAAGTAAAAGGGGAAAAAAAATACATAATTAAAAAGATCTTTCTGTGAATTCCAGGTTCATTTCCTCCATAAATGGTCAGGAGAAGTCTTGTTAGGGGATTGAAAAGAGGTTTTAGCTCCTGAAAAACGTGATGTGGAAGTCACATCAATTGGAGCACTTTCAGAATTAACCTTTTTCAAGCAGTCTTAACATCACGTAACCCCTTGCACTTACCTTCTTTAACTACAAAGATGTGAAAGCAGTGTGAAGTAACATAATCTTAAAATACTTCCCCCTGCAGTTCCACCTATGTCCCGACAACATGTGAAAAGCCATTACAGTGTTTTCTATGGTTAAGGAACAGACATCAACAGGGCCTTACATCCCTTCTGTTTTCCTCTCTTTGACACTACAGCAGCCCTTCAGAGCTGCGTTGAGAAAGAACATGGGAGGCTGGAATGCGTGTCACCATGCAAGGGTACTGATATTATCTCATTGTGTGTCCATGGCTGGAAAATGTCAAACTTGGCTGCGAGCACTTCAAGTCTCTGACTTGATATATGGTGAAAACACGAGGTCAACGGTTTACAACTGCTCTGTTGATGAAAGCTGTGTGTACATGGGAATGGCTGGGACTCATTGTTCCCCCCAGCAGCATTGTTTCTATGGAGACTACGTGACTGTATGTTCAATTAGTCTGCCACAGACTTGCCAGCAACCAAATCATCAGCGTGTCGGCCATCGTGGAAGGCTGCACATTTTTCTGATAGTAATAATACATCTTCCATAATGTCACACGACATACCGGTTCATTTCAAACCCAGCAACACTCTCAGACAGAGGTTAGTACACCCAAAGGACAAGACACCAAGACCCAAACAAAGTAATGTTGTCTATGCTGTACAGTGCCAGGAGAAATGCAAGGAACTGTACATTGGGGAAACCAAACAACCTCTCCACAGAAGAATGGCACAACACAGACGTGCCACCTCTTCGGGTCAGGATTCAGCAGTCCACTTACACTTAAAGGAGAGTGGGCACTCCTTCGAGGACAGCCAAGTAAGGGTACTGGCCAGAGAAGACCGCTGGTTTGAAAGGGGGGTCAAGGAAGCTATCCATGTTAAATTGGAGAAACCATCCTTAAACAGAGGTGGTGGCCTGAGGCACTTCCTATCACCCACATACAATGCAGTCCTCCACTCCTTCCAACAGCAAAACAAACATTCACACCATTCCAGGAGACCCAGTGACTCATCACCATGTGACCCAGCAGACAAAGGGGAGACACCTCAACAGAAACTAGGTGAACGACCCGGCCAACGACCCTGCTAACGACTCTCAGGTGACCACCACAGATCATTAGCATGCAAATGGTCCACAGGGGCTATATATTTTCAAGCTCTCTCCCCAGCGATTTCAGAACTGAAGAAGCCTTCTGGATAGAAGGCGAAACGTCTTCAAGAGAAGAAACCCAGTCCAGTTGACAGAGAAAACTACCTTGGATACAATGACCTGGATGACTGAGAATTTACACAGACATCTTCCATAATGGCGCACAGACAGCCATTGATGCTAATTTGGTGTTTTTAGGGGGGGGGGGGGGGGGGGGGGGGTTAATGAGCATAGGATGCCACATATACAGTACATGAGAGTACATGTTGGTGATAATTAGCTAACTAAATACATAATGCATCCGATCAATAATAAAATGGCATCCTAAATATTCTGGCTGACTGTTCTTACAGAATTGAGGTATTTGATCACCAACATCCTTGCTTCTTCTCTCATCCTCATGAGCCAGATTTTACCTCCCTTAGCTTAATCTACAGTCTGCACCACAGCCAGAGAGGCCTTATCAGCTATGAGAGCCTGCATGTCAGCTCGTCCTCGATTCTCTTCTCATTCACCCTACGAGGCTAGTTCACATTCACACAGCAACAGTGTTTCAGTTAGTCCACTCAGCAAAAAGTTTGATGGCTTCAGCAGCAGAAACATCAGCTCTAATTATTGCACATGACGCTACAGTAATGTTAGCAATAGTTCCTCAAGATGATCCCGTTGCTGCTCTTGATATATATGAGATTTTTCATGATTAAAAAATGTTTTTCTCTTTTCACTGACCAGCTTGATCTGTTGTCGATGAGGCATAAATGTGGCTGATTGGCCAGAGCATGATTTTGAATCCTAGAAATCCTAGAAAAAAAATCCCCTCTTTATTCCTATCAGGTATTATGTCTGCTGGAATAACCTCATCCCCATAACCTTTATTACTAATAGCAGGGTTTTGAAGAAGGTGCTTGAATTAGTTAATCTTGATTGGGATGTGCCTATGCATGCATTGAGGATAAAAATTTGCATTTCATTTCACTTCATTTTGTTGAGTCATCATGACATCAAAGATGTGTATGAGGATTAAGAGGATTAAAGGTATCTGCAAATGTATTATGTCTATGAGTGTCCTCATCAAGATAAATGTACAATAATGTGTTGATGTGGACAACAAAACTGAAGTCTGTAAGTAGAAAATGATAATTGTTATCTTGCATAACTTTATATTTAATTTGACCCTCCTCCTGGGGTTGACAGGAAAGGTATGAGGAATGTTAAGGAAATTTACTTCACTGAATTAGTTTCATGATAAAATAAGTGCTTATTGTGTGTTCATTATATTTAGACAAGGTAGTTTTCTCTGTCAACTGGACTGGGTTTCTTCTCTTGAAGACGTTTCGCCTTCTATCCAGAAGGCTTCTTCAGTTCTGAAATCGCTGGGGAGAGAGCTTGAAAATATATAGCCCCTGTGGACCATTTGCATGCTAATGATCTGGGTGGTCACCTGAGAGCGTTAGCAGGGTCGGTGGTCGGGTCGTTCACCTAGTTTCTGTTGAGATGTCTCCCCTTTGTCTGCTGGGTCACATGGTGATGAGTCACTGGGTCTCTTGGAATGGTGTGAATGTTTGTTTGCTGTTGGAAGGAGTGGAGGACTGCATTGTATGTGGGTGATAGGAAGTGCCTCAGGCCACCACCTCTGTTTAAGGATGGTTTTCTCCAATTTAACATGGATAGCTTCCTTGACCCCCCTTTCGAACCAGCGGTCTTCTCTGGCCAGTATCCGTACTTGGCTGTCCTCGAAGGAGTGCCCACTCTCCTTTAAGTGTAAGTGGACTGCTGAATCCTGACCCGAAGAGGTGGCACGTCTGTGTTGTGCCATTCTTCTGTGTAGAGGTTGTTTGGTTTCCCCAATGTACAGTTCCTTGCATTCTTCCTGGCACTGTACAGCATAAACAACATTACTTTGTTTGGGTCTTGGTGTCTTGTCCTTTGGGTGTACTAACCTCTGTCTGAGAGTGTTGCTGGGTTTGAAATGAACCGGTATGTCGTGTTTCTGGAGGATCCTCCTAAACTTCTCCGAGACTCCAGACAGGTAGGGGATGGAAACGCTGCGGCGTTTGTTTCTCTCCTCCTCTCCTTTGCTGAGGTCTTGCTTTCTTGAGGTTTTGGTGAAGGCCCAGTCTGGGTAGCCACATGTTTTGAGAGCTGTCTTAATGTGGTCCTGTTCCTTCTTTCTGCCTTGGGATGTGGTGGGTATTTCTCTGGCCCGGTGTTGGAGAGTTCTGATCACTCCCAACTTGTGTTCCAGTGGGTGGTGAGAGTCAAACTGGAGGTACTGGTCGGTGTGTGTAGGTTTTCTGTAGACTTCGATGGTGAGATTTCTGTCCTCAGTGATCTTGACTGCGCAGTCCAGAAAGGCCAGACTGTTTCCTTTACCTCTTCCCGGGTGAATTTTACATGCTCGTCTGTTTTTTGAGGTGATCGGAGAACGCTTCCAATTCTTGTATTTGAATTTGACCCAGGTGTCATCGACCTTGCTAACGACTCTCAGGTGACCACCCAGATCATTAGCATGCAAATGGTCCACAGGGGCTTATATTTTCAAGCTCTCTCCCCAGCGATTTCAGAACTGAAGAAGCCTTCTGGATAGAAGGTGAAACGTCTTCAGAGAAGAAACCCAGTCCAGTTGACAGAGAAAACTACCTTGGATACAATGACCTGGATGACTGAGAATTTACACAGACATTATATTTAGAGTTAGGCTTCTAACAAAAGATACCTGAACAGATGACAGACAACTGCATTATGTAAATCTTATTTAAATCAAAATCAAATCAAATCAATCTTTATTTCCATAGCGTCTTTTACAATCAAAATTGTTTCAAGGCGCTTTCCAGAATCCCAGGGCCTGACCCCAGACAAGCAACAGTGGCAAGGAAAAACTTCCCTTTAACAGGAAGAAACCTTGAGCAGGACCAAGCTCATGTAGGGGGACCCTCCTGCTGATGGCCGGCTGAGTAGAGGGAGAGGAGAAGGGGGAGGACAGGTAGAAGATAGGATAGGTAGGAGAGGAGAGGGGGGAGGGGTAGAGGAGAGGAAAGTAGAGTGAAGGGGAGGGAGAGAGGAAAGAGGAGAGGGGAAAGAGAGAGAAGGGAGAGAGAGGAAAGGAGAGGAGAAGGAGGGAGAGGCACAGAACACAGAAACACACACAAAAAATATGATAACAATCTTCAGCGGGGCCGGAGGTCATTATGCAGCTCCGAGGGCGATACCTGTAAATAAATAGAGGGGGGGGTAGAAGCAGAAAAACTACACAAGAACTAGTCTGCTTGATGAGGAGAGGAAAGGAGAGGAGAAGAGGAAACCATGACCCAGTGGAGTGACAGAGGCCTGTCAGGTGATCATGTTTCCGGACCCCGGCAGCCTTGCTAACTGTGACCTAACGATTAGACGACCCCCTAAGTATGATAATTTGTCTGTCTATGATAGTAACTGGAACTACTGAATTAGTAACAATAAGCTTTTTCAAAGAGGTAGGTTTTGAGTCTGATCTTAAAAGTAGCGATGGAGTCAGCCTGTACCTGGACAGGGAGCTGGTTCCATAGCAGGGGGCCTGGTAGCTAAATGCTCGGCCCCCCATTTACTCCTAGAAACTCTGGGAACCACAAGTAGACCAGCATTCTGAGAGCGGAGCGGTCTATTGGGCTGATAAGGTATCACTAGCTCCTCCAGGTAGGATGGAGCTAGGCCTCTCTTTAGGTCAAAAGAAGGGTTTTAAAAATTATTCTAAATTTAACGGGCAGCCAATGAAGCGACGCCAGTACAGGAGTTATGTGATCTCTTTTGTCAATACCTGTCAGAACTCTGGCTGCAGCATTTTGGATCAACTGGAGGCTTCTTAAAGAGTTGTTTGGACACCCTGATAATAAAGAGTTACAGTAGTCCAGCCTGGAAGTAACAAATGCATGGACTAACTTTTCAGCATCATGCCGCGTCAGCAGCTTCCGATCTTTGTGATGTTCCTCAAGTGAAAAAAGGCACTTCTAGAGACTAATTTAATGTGTGAGTTGAAGGAGAGATTTTGATCAAAAGTTACTCCTAGATTCCTCACAGAGAGACTAGATGTTAATGAGATACCATCTAGAGTGATCATGTGATCTAATCTATCCCAGAGGTTCAGGACCAAACACCATGACCTCAGTTTTTCCTGGGTTAAGGAGGAGGAAATTTGAAGACATCCAGGACTTTATGTCTTTAAGACAGGTCTGGAGCTTCACTAACTTCTCTGTCTCCTCGGGTTTCATGGATAAATAGAGCTGAGTGTCATCAGCATAACAATGAAAATGTATCCCATGCTGCCGAATAATGTTCCCTAAGGGAAGCATGTACAATGTGAAGAGGATTGGTCCGAGTACAGAACCTTGAGGAACTCCATGGCTAACCCTACTGTATGAGGAGAACACCATGGACATGCAAACTGGTATCTATCAGATAAGTATGATCTAAACCAGTCTAGTGCTGTCCCTTTAATCCCAATCACATGTTCCAGTCTCTGTAACAGGATGCTGTGATCAACTGTATCAAAAGCAGCACTGAGGTCCAGCAGAACCAGCATAGAGACCAGTCCATGATCGGAAGCTATGAGAAGATCATTAGTGACTTTAAGAAGTGCTGTTTCTGTGCTGTGGTGAGCTCTAAAGCCTGACTGAAACATCTCAAACAGGCTGTTCCTCTGCAGGTGCTCCAGTAACTGAGTCACCACCACCTTCTCTAGAACTTTAGAGATAAAAGGAAGGTTGGATATTGGCCTATAATTTGCTAAGACATCAGGATCCAGTGATGGTTTTTTAAGCAACGGCTTAATCACTGCCACCTTGTAGGACCGGGGTACATAACCTGACACTAAAGAACCATTGATCTGGTCCAGGATAGAACTGCCTATCAGTGGTAGAACATCCTTCAACAGGTGTGTTGGGATGGGATCTAAAAGACACGTGGTGGTCTTGGATTTCTGAATTAGCGATGACGCCTCAGAAAAATATATAGGGCTGAAGGAGTTAAGGGCTCGTTGGAGACCTGTATGTTCCCACAGTCGGCACATCTGGTGATGGTCCAGTTGTTGGGATGGCCTGGTTAGCTTTCTCTCTGATAGCTAGAACTTTATCAGTGAAGAAGCTCATGGATCTAAAACAAACACTGTGATCTTAGTTAATTTGGCCACAGTGCTGAAAAGAAACCTGGGGTTGCTCTTATTTTCCTCAATCAAAGAAGAAAAATAAGCTGTTCTAGCCTTGCGAAGGGCCTTTTTGTAAACTAATAGACAGTCTTTCCAGGCTACATGATAGCTGTCTATTTTACAAGAATGCCACTTCCTTTCCAGTCTTCGCACTTTCTGCTTGAGGGTCCTGATATGTGAATTATACCAGGGGGCACACCTCCTCTGATTTACTATTTTCTTTTTCAGGGGGGCAACAGAATCAAGTGATTCTCAGTGAGGTTGCTGCACCTTCAGCAATAGAGTCAACCTCAGCAGGGCTAAGATTATATGATTGATCCCTGGGGAAACGCACAGTGGTCCTGGGATCAGCACAGGGATCACTTCCTTAAACTTAGCTACAGCATTATCTGAAAGACATCTGCTATAGTAAGACTTTGTTCTGAGCATAGAAGAATCCTTAATCATAAATGTAAAAGTGATCAAAGAATGGTCTGACAGGACTGGGTTCTGAGGGAACACTGACACATGTTCTACCTCAACACCATAAGTCAGACTAGATCTAGGGTGTGGTTAAAGCTATGAGTTGGTTGGTTTATCTGCTGGAGGAAACCAACTGACTCAAGTAATGAAATGAAGCCATTTCTAAAGCTGTCATTTATAACGTCCATATGGATATTAAAGTCTCCAATGATAATGACTTTGTCCGTTCTAAGGACCAAGTCAGATAAGAAATCAGAGAACTCAGACAGGAACTCTGAATGTGGCCAGCAGGGGGCCGATATACAACTACAAACAGAAGTGGCTTTTCTGTCCTCCAGTTCAGATGAGTGATGCCAAGAGTCAGGCTTTCAAATGAACTGAAGCCATGTTTTGGTCTGGGATTAATTAATAACTTGGAGTGATAGATTGCTGCCACTCCCCTCCTCGACCAGTAACCCGTGGAATATGATAATTAAGATGGGTAGGAGGAGTAGATTCATTTAAGCTCACATACTCCTCCTCCTGAAGCCAGGTCTCAGTAAGACAAAATAAATCAATGTGATGATCTGCTATCAGGTCGTGTACTAACAGGGATTTACACAAAAGAGATCTAATATTTAACAGTCCACACTTAATTGTGATATTAGTTTCTCCAACTTGTGCTTCAGTATTAATTTTAATAAGATTTTGGTGATTGACCGCTCCCCTGCTCTGTGCTTGGTGAACTTTTAACCGTGGAACAGAGACTATCTCTATAGTGTTAAATATGTTATTGTTGGTGGATGAGGGTTCTAAGGAAGCAGCAGAGAGGTGTGTAACTACAACTCTGCATCCTGGTCTGGACCCAGGATTGTCAGGTCACTTTGGGTCTAATAAAATTAGCCAGATTACTAGAAATGAGAGAAGCACCATCTCTTGTGGGATGGACACCGTCTCTCCTAATCAGACCAGGTTTTCCCCAAAAGGTGCTCCAATTGTCTATAAAGGCTACCTCGTTTTCGGGGCACCACCGTGACAGCCAGCGACGAATCGCTGGCCAGATTGGGGAGGGGACCAGAGAATGCTACGGAGTCCGACATCGTTTTTGCGTAGTTACACACCGACTCCAAGTTAATTTTGGTGACCTCCGACTGACGAAGCCAGTTAGTTGACAAAGTGATCCAGACTTAAGCTTCATACAAAATAATCCAGTTGGATGATGAGCCAAGTTTTGAGACAAGTAAGACTAAACCATTTTGATCTGACTGCATGTATCTGTTGGGAAAACCTATCTTTAAATATTTAAGGGAACTATTATAGCTGTCTACAGATAAATATATATGCACTCATGAATCCCTGCCTGTTGCTTGGTGACTACTGGAATAGGCTCCAAGTGCACCCAATTATTTGTAATAACAGAAGATGAATGAATGAATAAATCTTAATTGTGACATGTGATAGTTAGCAAACTGATTTTTTGGTTTAAATGTCATTGTAATCTCTTCAGTGCTTCCAAACAGTGTGTGTCGTCTCTGGGCCTTTGTGTGTTTTTTGTAGATTGTGGTGAATTCCAAACTAAGTGGACAGATGCAAGCTGAATCAGCTGCTTGGAAAAGTTCATGGTCAGTTTGTTGAGCTAGGAGGAGTTTTGGGTCTCCCTCTATCTGTCCAGAAATACATTTTCCATGAAAAACCTTGCTGTCCTTCACAGTTTTGTCTGAATCTGCAGTAAGTATTCCTTTTTTTTTTAAATACACTCTTTAAAATGCCCATAATATTACCCACCACTCTGTCCTAATCAGCATAAGTCAGAGTCAGTCCTAGACAGGTCTCACAGATTCTCTCACACTAAGGATTGAGAAAACACCTGCAGAACAGGCAAACTGCCTTTTTCTCTT